>NW_027506960.1:404005-454005 GCF_052324685.1 Brachyhypopomus gauderio
AAAGATACAGTGAGGAAAATAAGTATTTATAAATAAGTAGTATACATTGTGATTGCCGGATTTTATTATTATTCTTAGATTATGTCTCTCTCAGTGAACATGGACCCAAGATGAACATCTCAGACCTCTCCATGATTTCCTCCATGTTGGAGAACTTGCAAAGTCGCTGGGTGGTGTTCAAATACTTATTTTCCACACTGTATGTATGTGTGGTGTGAGTGTACCAGAAGTATGTGTGTGTGTGTGTGTGTGTGTGTGTGGTGCGTGTGTACCAGAGGTATGCATGCGTGTGTGTGTGTGTGTGTGTGTGTGTGTGTACCAGAGGTTTGCCTGTAGAGTCCAGCTGGTCTTTGGTTCTGCGCAGCAGGAGGGTTCTGGTGAGGATGTTCAGTCTCTCTGCTCCTCTCTTTGAGCCGTTGTCCACCTGAGCCTTCCACAACTTGAATTCATCAAAGGGAGAACACCTGAGAAACCTATCACACACACACACACACACACACACACACACACACACACACACACACACACACACACACACACACACACACACACACACACATAATGTTCTGTACATCAAGCCCAGTTGGAGGACACAGCAGTACGCAGGCTGCAGCACTAGGGGGCGCCGTGGGACGCACTTCAGGAGTGAGTACATATCCAGCAGGTTGTTCTGGATGGGCGTCCCAGTGACGGCCCAGCGTGCCCGGGCTCGAAGCTTGCACACCGCCATGGACGTCTGCACCTTGGGGTTCTTGATGCTGTGGGCCTCATCCAGAACCACACGGGCCCAGGCCACACGAAGAAGAGGGGACACCTCACGCGCCTGGCGGGGGGGAACGTGTGATCACTCACGTTTTGACCCACGTGCAGATGAACACCGTGAGTCAGTGCTCCCTACCGTGGGCTCAGAGTCCTGGCTGGCACTCTCAACTACCTCCTTCTCCACTGGAACCTCTTTAGAGACCAGACTGTATGTGGTGACCACCACGTCGTGCTCAGCCAGTCTGGGGGGAGAAAGAGGGGTAGGAGAGAGAGGGGGGGGGGGGTAGGAGAGGGGGGGGGGGGGGTAGGAGAGAGAGGGGGGGGGGGTAGGAGGGTGAGAAGGGATATGGGGGAGAACAGATTGTAGAAAATAACAAGAAACGAACCAGCAGTCAACTGACGATTACAAGTCAATAAACAGAGACAGGTTGCCAGCAGTACTGTTTCCTCTGTGTGTGTGTGTGTGTGTGTGTATGTGTGTGTGTGTGTGTGTGTGTGTGTGTGTGTGTGTGTGTGTGTGTGTGTGTGTGTGTCTCACACGCTGGTACTCTTCTGGCGCTGGGGTCCGTGGTAGAGATACACACTCAACCTGCTGCTCTTCACATGCTTCTCAATCTCCTTCTTCCAGTGATGCACCAGAGAAGCAGGACAGATGATCAGAGTCCCACGAGACGGCACCATCAATGGACCTGCGGAAGATCACATGACCTCACACACCAGCACGCAGCACTCACACTCGTATTCACACTGGGTGCAAACACACAAACGCCCACAGCTGAAACGTCAGGCATTCTACAGTCAGCAACCGTGTGCAGGTTGTGTGGACCTGTTCTGGAGATCCATCCCTCCAGTTCTGAGCTCTTCGTCTCGTTCTTCTGGGTCAGAATGAGGGCGACCATCGTGAGGGTCTTCCCCAGGCCCATGTCATCCGCTGACGGCAAAACAGACGCGTGAAGCGTGTGAACGAGGTGCCGTGAGCCGTCGTAGTGCATTAACACTGAGGACCGACTACTGAAATAAACTGAAGCTAAAATAAACACACTTCAGATTTCCTTTCCTCACACACAGGCCACTGCAGTGTGTGCTAACAACGTTATTTCAGAGAGAAGTCATTACCCAGAATGCCTCCACAGGGTTTCTGTCTCTCTCTCCACAGGAGCCAGGCCAGAGCTCTCCTCTGATGAGGCAGCAGCTGCACCTGAAAGACCAATCACAGCAATCCCAGCAGCCTTAGCGTCGCCTTTCAGTAATCCGCATCCCAGGAGTCCTCGCGGGGTCTAGCGTGCCACAGACCTTGAGCCCTCTGGGGTCGGGAGCCTCGGCGTCTGTGGGAGGGCAGGACTCCAGGGACTGGTGGAGGTGGTCGATGGCTTCGGTGGTGGCGCTACGGACCGCCAGGAGCCTGTCCTCCGTCATTCTCCCGCCGTAGAGAGCCTGGTTCTGTGGGTTCACTGGGGAGGGCGAGACGGGACAGAGGGCTGTACTGCCGCTGCTCAAACCCCTCCTGGTCCAACCCCCGCACTGTTGCTGCTCCACACGATACACCAGCCTGTTTATATCTGCATATGGCTGCTCCTGAGAGGAAATTAAGAGTTTACCTGCGTAGGTGTGGGCGTAACCCTGGCTGAGGGACAGGGAGCTGCTGACGGGGCCCCGTGCCTGTTGAGGGCAGGGAGCCTCTGTGAGCGCGATGGTGCCCCCTGGCCGGCTACACGGGACCGTCCCCTTGGGTTTAGGCTTCTGCTGTGAGTCACCGTCTGTGTCCTGATGCCCTAAAATCAGACCAGCGGCAGCCAGTCATGCATCTAAAACCGTTACCATAGAGATGCGTGTGAGTCAAAGTGAGGTGGTCACCAGTGTGATCAGCAGGGGTCAGACTCAGAGACTCCAGGGCCTCCTCCAGCTGTTGCACCTGACTCCTCAACCTCTCGCCTTTATCAGGGAGGACCGCCACGTTCACCGTGGAGAGTGTAGCCTGCACACACACACACACACACACACACACACACACACACACACACACACACACACACGATACACAATGCTGATGGACTTTAGACAATCAATGCTTCGAAATCACATCGAGCATGCTGATATCACACCTGCATGGCCAAAGTCAGCCAAGTAAACAGGCCGTAAAACAGCAGCAGGTTGTGAGAATACAGATCAGACCAATGAAAGAAATGAGCAATGACCCCACCTTCTTCTGTTTGAGCTGGGCTGTAAGGTGGTTGTGGAGTGCAACAGGGTCTTCCTCTTGACCCTTGACCTTTGAGGCACCCTGGAAGCCTGGGTAAGAGGTGAGCGATGTCTGCACAAGTACAGCCGGAGGGGTCAGCTGGGATCCTGGCTGAACAGACACTAGCTGAACGTCATCATCGTCATCATCACTCCAGTCTCCAAAAGGAGTACGTACAGTGTTCTTCTTGTGCCTCCCACTTCCTGTTCCATGGGCACAGTTAGAAACATCAGATGCTGAAACAGCTTCTGAGACTGAACCAGAGCTGCGAGACTTGAGGCTCTGTGGTCTCACAGGCTTTTCAGCATCGGTGTGAGACAGAGAGCCTACAGTCCCAGAGGGGACAGTGATTCTGACTGTGTCCACGGGGGCAGGACGGTTCCTCAGCCCCTCAGCTGCCTGACAGGCCGCCCACTCCTCGTCCTCCCTGTCCGCCCCCTCATGGCCTCTGGGCTCGTGTGGTTTACTCTCTTTCTCTGTTCCTTTCTCCTTCAACCTCCCGCCCCCTGCACTAGTGCGAGAGGCCTGGGTGCCGCCCACCGTAGCTGCTCCGCCCACCGTCGCCGCTCCGCCCACCGTCGCCGCGTCACTCTGCCTCCGCTCCTCACCAGACACTCGTGCCTTTATCTTCATCCCAGGAGGAAGTTTCTTGGTCCTCCATGACTCTGGAGGTTCTGAAGCGGCTTCGTCCCCATCAAGGCTACGCGCACTTACACAGCTTCTCTCGCTGGCCGATTCATTCCCAGCTTTCTTTCCATGTCTGTCTTCACTGTGTTTCTCGCGTCCTCCATCGCTGTGTTTCTTGAGTCCTCCATCACTGTGTTTCTTGTGTCCATCTTCGCTGTGTTTCTTGTGTCCATCTTCGCTGTGTTTCTTGTGTCCATCTTCGCTGTGTTTCTTGTGTCCATCTTCGCTGTGTTTCTTGAGTCCTCCATCGCTGTGTTTCATGTGTTCTTCTTCACTGGGTGTCTTGCAGCCTTGTCTATCTACGGCTTTAGATAGCACCTCCATTTCTCCACCTGCTGCATCTCCATCCTGGAGTTTTCTCCACTCTGTGGTTTTGTCTACTTTACTGGGGGCTTTGAATGGATTCCTAACTGGGGGCATAATAGACAGCTGGTTCTTTTTGTCTGATAAAGGTCTCCTCTCAGTGTCTTTCTGTAAAAGACATGGGACACATAATACACAACCCACCTCTACACAAGGCACACATCTTTACAAAACAAGGTCAAGTGGAATTCTTACGCATTTATTTGACATTTTTGACAGATGCATGTCATGCAACGCTAATAATCAGTTCAGCTTCATTCCACACGTTTACCTCGGCCCACGGGACACTCCCACACCACTTCTGTCCGTCTTTCTTTCCCGTTACACAGCGATACAGCAACCTGGGAGTGTGACGAATAATAGTTTTTAAAAACAGGAAACACTTCCTCAGTATTGTACCTGATGGTAGTCTGTGAAGGGGGCTATAGAAATACAGAAAGGCTGTGAAAGCCACGAGCACAGACATTACTGGCAGGACATAGTGACACACAACGACACATTTAGACTAACGGTGTCGGGCTCAAGTGAACTGCTGGTTAACACTTCACGGAAGAGAAAATGTACCGTATATTGTCTCTTTATACTGTCGACACATCACCCATCCCTTTTAAACCTCATAATACATGACTTTAAAACGGTGTTACCTGTAATTATTCTGTGTCTCGCTGTGATATAAAGCCTGAAGTTCAACCAGTGTGTCTTCATGACGGAGACAGTGAGATGGTGGGACTCTGAGGTGGCGAGAAACATTAAATGAGCAAATATGTAGTGTATAATAAAGAACCACACCACCAGTGAATATCAAAACAAACGACTAATGACACATCTAATGTAACAACACGTAAGGCCAAGCATTACTCTGAATTACTCTGTCCACTCACTCAGCAGCTTGGGCAAAGTCGCAGGGGGACGCAGGACGCGCCGCACAAACATAAAAACTTTTCCCTTTATTCGGTCCTTCCTTCACTCCAGTCTTCAGAAAGCAAATGCTGCCTAGATAAAACAAAATGTGGTGTTATCGCCTAATGTCTGATCATTAGTATTGAGTAGTATCATCATCATCATTATCATCATCGAGAATTTAGGTCTGAATCTCGTCCTGTAGGAGTGAAAATGTAACGTTATGTGGTTTGCGAGCTACCGCCAGTCACCGGTTTCTCGTTTAAAATCACGAGTCACTTTCGTTATTCATTTAATTAATTTCCCCATTAAATCACTATAACACGCGTTACATTTTACCTACCATGTCGTTCACAAAGAACCTTCTCCATTTCGCATGGAAAATGTATTAAAACTTAACAAAAATATCTGTACAGCCAAGATCTTTTTGAGTTTGAATCAGAAATCCGTCGCCGTCGTGATGACGTTTTCTTGTTTAGCCAATGGGCTTCCACCAGGCGCGCAGGTCCCGCCCCTCTGACGGGCGGCCAGCAGATGGCCGACTACGCTACAAACCATGGAAGAAAGTATGAAATCACCAGTCTGGGATGAACACTCAGACATTTTATTCTGTAGAACAAACTCAAAACAAAATATGAAATCACTCAATTCTGAGGAAAAAAGTATGAAATCATGAAAAACAGATAAACAAAAGAACATTCAAAATACGTCACTAGTATTTAGTTGCACCGCCTTTGGCTTTTATAACGGCTTGCTGTCTCTGAGACATGGACTTGATGAGTGACACACAGTATTCTTCATCAATTTGGTGCCAACTCTCTTTAATAACACTTCCCAGATCAGCTTTGCAAGTTGGAGCCTTCTTGTGGCCCATTTTCACCACAGGTTTTCAATTGGGTTGAGATTTGGACTATTTGCAGGCCATGACATCGACTGAATGTGTCTTTCTCCAAGAAATGCCTTCACTGTTTTTCAGAGGTGGGACCAAGTCAGTGTTTTGCAAGTCTCAAGTAAGTCCAAGTCTTTATCCTCAAGTCCCGAGTCAAGTCTCAAGCAAAGACAGTCAACTCAAGTCAAGTCTCGAGTTAAGACAGGCAACTGTCAAGTCAAGTCCCAAGTCTAAAACTAGGAATTTCAAGTCCTTTCAAGTCTTTTTTTTACAGGCACCAGCGCTTTACGAATGCTACGCTGATGCCAAAAAGATGACAGATCATTTACATTTTATCTTCTCTTAATTACATAAATGTACTTAAACAAGAATGTTTCGTTACATCATTTTACACGAAAATAGCAAGCTTCATCGTAAGCAAGATGCTGTCATTACGAATGGTTATTCTAAACATTTGGATAAAATGTTTAAATATAGACTAATAAAAGGTTAGGGTTACTTTTTCATTGTTTTCTGTTATTGTGGGGTCACGGTGTTGGAGCCATATTTGTGAATTGTACATCATGTGGATGGTAACTTGTAAAACACATAAATTAGTGGTATACTTACCTGACATGTTTGCATTTTTATACATGTTTGTCTGTCTATGTCTATTATGAGCTTGTTTGTTGTGAACGTGACCTGCACCTGAAAGACTTTCCTGTTCACTTGCGGACCGACCCCAGACACGCCCCCTTCGACGCGCAGGTGCGCGAAACCAGTATTTAATTGTGGTTAGCTCATTGTCTGGGCATGGGGATGGCCGTGAGTAGGAAAAAGTTTTCAGACCGCACAATATTGCTGATGTTTTGTAGAAAGAAAACCGGACTAAGGAATTAAATTTATCTATTTTTATTTCTCTGTCTGTGAGTGCTTACTGGACTGCGTGTCGGGAACAAATTACCACCATCCTCATTGGCGTTAGACAGAAATCGCCACTACACACGGTGTACTATTGTTACCTGGAGATTCAGTGGGGTCACATATTCTGATGGCTGCCGTCAGAATTGGTGACCCCAGTTAAAAAGGCTCACATGTACATCCCATTCATGATTTCTTTGTTGGCTGCAATGGTGAGGGGATGGTAAATCTTGTTTAAGTACATTTATGTAATTAAGAGATGATAAAATGTAAATATAAACATCTGTCATATTTTGGCTCGTGGACACCAACAAAACGAGTAAAGAAAGTGCATCAGCGTAGTTTACGTAGCATTCGTAAAGCGTTTGTGCCTCTGAACAGAAACTGTGAAATAGCGCCCCCTGTGGTCACAAAACTCGACGGTCACAGAATCTGGTGTAACGCCGGTCTGCGTCAGAAGGACGGAAATGAAATTAATGGGGCGCACTTTATAAACATTAATATGCGTTTTAAAATTTAGATTTGGGGTAAAAAAAAATCAAGTCTTTGCAAGTAAACAGGTTCAAGTCCAAATCAAGTCCCAAGTTATTGGTGTAAAAGTCCAAGTCAAGTCTAAGTCAAAAGTCTTAATATTAATGACTCGAGTCTGACTCGAGTCCAAGTCATGTGACTCGAGTCCCCACCTCTGCTGTTTTTGCCCTATGGCACGATGCATTGTCATCTTGGAAAATTATTGCATCATCTCCAAACATCTGTTCAATTGAAGGGATGAGAAAACTGTCCAAAATGTAATTGTAGCCCCATATCAAGGACTGTGGAAATTTGGTTGTTTTCTTCAGGCAGTCCTCTTTATAAATCTCACTGGAACGGCACCAAACAAAAGTTCCAGCATCATCACCTTGTCCAATGCAGATTCTTGACTCATCACTGAAGATAACTTTCATCCACAGTCCATGATTGTCTCTCCATAGCCCACTGCAGTCTTGTCCTTTTCTGTTTAGGTGTCAATTATGTTTTTTTTTTTTTTAGCTTTTCTGTATCGAAACCCCATCTCCTTTAGGTGATTTCTTACAGTTCGGTCACATACATTGGCTCCAGCTTCCTCTCATTTATGCTTCATCTGTTTAGTTGTACTTTTTCACTTTTCAAGACAAATGGCCTCAAGTTCTTTGTCTTGACATTTTGAGGTCTTTCTTGGTCTACCGGTATGCTTGGTTTTAACAACCATTCCATGCAGTTTGTATTTGGTACATGTTTTGAATACAGCTGACTGTGAAGAGCCCACATCAACCATGTGTGAAGCGTTACCTTCTTCAAGAAGTTTCACAATCCTCTCCTCTGTTTCAAGAGACATTTCTCTTGTTGGAGTCATTTCTTTTCGTTGATTAGAATTATGTACTTCCGGAGGAAACGTGCGGACCCCACACCACTCTTCATACATGGAGAATGTGTGGAAAGAGTCATTCCTTCAGATTCCTGGGTACATACATCTCTCCTGGATGACAAACACCATGGCTGCGGTCAAGAAGGCAATGCAGAGACTCTATTTCCTTAGAGTTCTCAGGGGAAACAACTTTCAGGAAAATCTGCTGCTGTCCTATTGCTGTGCCATTGAGAGCGTGTTGACATACTGCATCTCAACGTGGCCCAGCAGCTGCACAGCAGCAGAAAGGGGAGCATTACAGAGAGTGATCAACACAGTCCAGAAGATCACGGCTGCCCACTGCCCAGCCTGGAGGTCCTGTTCAGCTCCCGCTGCCTCAGTAGGTCAGCCAATATCCTGAAAGACTCCACCCACCCTGGACGTCATCTATTCCAGCCCTCGGGAAAATGCTTCAGGTCCATCGCATTCAGGACTAATAGACTCAAAAACAGCTTCTATCCTAGTGCTGTGTGGGAACTGAACACATCTAAACACACACACTCTCACAGATCAATGTAGCAAATTTGCACTATTTTGTATTTTGTCTTTTTTACCTGTGTATTATATATTTTTCTTATTTATTATATGTCTACCTCTAGCACCTTGGAATTGCTGCTCAATTTCGTTGTACATGTGAAATGCCAATAAAAGTATCTATCTATCTAATTTTTATGTGCTTAATTTGGTATTTATTTGAGATGAATAAATCCTGACCATCAACACATTAGAACATGTCTTCAGTTGAACTGTGCTAATCTGGTGAGTTATAATGAATGTGAAGGAAACTATGAATGTTTTCTGGGTGTTGCTGTACATTAACAGTATTTCTCTACAGATATTTTGGCATGATGATTTTACTGAAAATGCTTAATTATAATAACTCAGGAAAGATCTGTAAAATAATGGTATTTCTCTGCAAAACTAGTGCTGTCACTTTATTAAAAGTGCTCAATCATAATAATTCAGGGAAAATCTGTAAAATAGCAATATTTCTCTGCATGTTTAATGAAATCTGTAAATTTATTGTTTTTCTACTTAGTTTTACAGTTTTTCTCAGTCGATTTGGTTCATTTCTCACATCATGATTTACATTGGCATCACAACAGTTAATGCAAACAGCAAAACTCAATGAAACATTTGCAAAAGCACATACTTCACTCAAAATTCTTTGTTTTTGCCTCAAAAGCAAATTTTTTGGTCAGTCAATTTGTCAGTGCCATCAGAATATCTAGTCTGTGTGCCATTGCCTATGAACAAGGCAGTCAAAATACTTAGTCATGTTGTCAGTGCAACTTTAAGTCACAGTCAGTGTAGATTGTATATTCTGATGGAAACTAGCTAAGCTTTTGATTTCAAGAACACTGCACATTCTGTGGTGTATCAAATACATGTTACACACATACAAACTTACATGGTACACAAAGTTACACATGACTGTATGTGGGAGACTGATAGCAAGAAATTGGACTGGAATCAAATCTGTACAGCAATATTGTTTGACTGTATTGTTCGCACTGCAATTTGTTGACAAAAACAAATCTGATTGAAATTCAGAAAAGACTTTCAAACTGCAAAATTAAAAACTTGTTCTACACATTCAAAACAACCTACAGTAAGCACATACAGCCTCCTTTTGTTGTTTGAAAATGCAACCTCTGCTACCCCTATGAGCTAGTCTTGATATCCTATATGGTATAAGAATGCAAAAATGTAAAACAAAAAATTTAACAACATCTGAATTTATGTCAATGTGCAGTATTACAGCAGAGAGCACATTTATGAATTACAGTGCATACATGTTTTCTCTATGACATGGTTGAAGGATTGAAGACACGGTTGTTCTTCCAATATTCAGCTGCACCCAGCGACCAGCTTCAGCCATTGTAAGACCATGACTTACATGTAAAACATGGTCCACAATTGTTGCCCTTATTTCACTGTTTTGTCCCCTCAGCCTTACACCACACAGTCTTACCCCTCTACACCAGTCTTACTCCTCTACACCACACAGACTTACCCCTCTACACCACAGTCTTACCCCTCTACACCACACAGTCTTACCCCTCTACACCACAGTCTTACCCCTCTACACCAGTCTTACCCCTCTACACCACACAGTCTTACCCGTCTACACCACAGTCTAACCCCTCTACACCACACAGTCTTACCCCTCTACACCACAGTCTTATCCCTCTACACCACATAGTCTTACCCCTCTACACCAGTCTTACCCCTCTACACCACACAGTCTTACTCCTCTTCTTGGCTGTTCACCCTGTACATGGCCTTGTCTTTCCATTATAAGACTTTGTGATACTGCAGTGTTTAGCGTCTATGTTTGCCAATTACAGTAAAGGTTCATGAGACACACCTCTGACCTGTGGTTGAGACCATTGGTTGATCTAAGCCTTCACCAATTCCATTTCTTATTGTAGCTGAATGTTCACTTGCAAACAATTATCCAAATTAGGATAAATTACCAAAATGTAACAAAAAAATAAACTAAATAAATAAATGTAAAATGATGCCTTAGAGATTATGAAATGTTCAGCACTTTTGCATTTAATGACCTAGGCGATGACCTAAAGACTAAGTTAAACAGTAAGACAATTAAACAGACAATCCGTACAACACATTTAGATAAACATGTCATAAGCAACTGATAATGTAAGAAACAACAGACAACTGTCCATGTCCATTTGCAATATGTTAAACACAAGGAGAAATGCAATTATGATGTGCACAAGTGACAAGGAGATGTGGAGACTGAATTAACAATTTTGAGAATTTCAATTCTGATCTGAGAAATGAACCAAATCGACTGAGAAAAACTAATTTGTTTTTGTAATTATACCTGGGTCAAAACTGACCCTAACACCTGGAAGACTGTGGGAGAAACTGTGTGATACTCACAGGGACGACATTGATGGCCTCACACACTGCATAACGAACTATGTCAATTTCTGTGTGGAAAACTGTACCCACTAGGACTGTGCTGTGTTTCTCCAACAACAAACCCTGGATTAAACCTGATATAAAGGCTCCCCTGAAGGAGAACATGATTTTTAGATCAGGTGACAAGGAGGAGATGAAGTCTGCAGAAGGAGCTGAGGAGGAAGATCAGTGGAAGATGGAGGACCAACTGCAGCAGAGCAACGTCAGCAGAGTCTGGAATAGTCTCAAAACTACTTCAGGTCACAAGAAGTCTGACTCCCAGGCAGTGGGGGACCTGAAGTGGGTGAATGAACTCAATCTCTTCTTCAATAGGTTTGATCATTCTCCTGCTCCCCCCACTACACAAACACAGCTGCTTGATTCTCCCTGTCTGGCACTACCAGCACCCGGCCCTCCCCCCACTGACAACATCCCAGGTGAGATGTGCCCTGAAGAAGATAAAGGTCAGGAAGGCTGCAGGTCCAGATGATATCAGCTCAAGGCTCCTGAAGACCTGTGCCGATGAGCTGTGCGGTGTGACCCGGTACCTTTTTAATCTCACCCTGAGGTAAGGGAGAGTCCCACAGCTGTGAAAAACATCCTGCGTGGTACCGGTGCCCCACACCCCAAAGACTTCAACAGTTACAGGCCAGTAACACTAACATCTCAGCTGATGAAGACCCTGGAGAGACTACTCCTTGTCCACCTCCGCCCACTTGTGAGTTCATCAATAGACCCACTTCAGTTTGCCAACCTGGCATCAGGGTGTAGGATGCCATCATCCACCTGCTACCAGGGCTGGACTGCTAATCTGGTGTACCGACAGTCCTCAGGGGCTGATGGATTTTTTTTCTTCCTTTTTCTAAGAGACCGGCCCACAATTTAGAAGGGGTGGCCCATTAGCCCATCTTCAATATAGACAGTGGACTGAACCAATCAGGATATAGGACGAAAGTGGCCCCATCCTTTCTCTGCGTGGTCCGCTGTAACTGCCGCTACGAACTCACCTTACGCTTTAGTGCATCTGGAAACCTCCGCACGACGGCCATAATTTCACGACGCTGATAAATATCTGACATATACTGTTCTCTAAAACATACATCTTCCACATATATGATCCTTTTTATGATCTGTCATCTGTCTAGAGGACATAGCAAAAACTTCTACAGCGTAGTGCAAAACTGGGGTATGTGTTTAACAATTATTATATTTTTCATGCTATCGTTTTGAAATATTGAAGTTTCTAAATAAATAAATGTGCAAAAAATATACATAGAGTATTGTCTTGTGAGCAGCCTCTAGAACATCACAAGGATTACATCTTGTATTATGTTATTTGATGCAGAACAGAAGGGAACCGAAATTATTCAAATGGCTATTCTTTTCTCGAGGATAACTAATGACATGAGAAGAATCACAACTTCAGGGAGTATTCCATCTTCCTTCTACTAGTATACTAATGCTGCCAGAGTGCCAGTAATGGTGCTGAACCAGAAGAGTAATAGTCATATATAGAATGACCTGGGAAGAGAACCCAGGTAGGAGAACCCAGGGTGGAGAACCCTTGGAGGAGAGAACCTTTCATATCATGTCTCCATTAGACACTGCACATAAGCAAATGCATCTTAAGTGTGCAGATCATGTTTGATGGAGTTTGAATAGAATCAGATTGGTATTCATCTTATCATACTGGGTCCATCATATATCCTTCCAAAGAATTAAAATCATAAATTTGCCAAACAGGAAAATTTATCTGACATTTTCATGGCATTCTCATTATCATCGGCTGCGGGCAAAGCAGCGGTGTAATCTGTCAGTAGGCTGTAGCTTGTGTTCTATTAGTCTGTAGCACTGGATTCACACTCTTTATAGCTTATATCTATCTCAGTGGTGACAAGGGCACTGTGTCCTGATGGATCCCAGGACTGATCCTGGTCCAGGCCAGAAGAGCACAATCAAAAGCACAGTAAAACTACGACACCCTCAAATGGCAGATGGCCAGGGTGCCAGGAAGACATGACCATGGCAAGAATTATGTGTGTGCGCGATAACACCGCTTGTCAGTCCGATGGAGGACAATCTGAGTAAAGGCAGAAATACTATGGAGTACCCTGAGATCCTGGGTCTCACAGGACTCTGGGCCTCATGGGACTCCAACCTGCCTGAGTGTGAGGGAGGCTAATAAGATTCCAGGGTTGGCAACTCTCACGCATTGAGCGTTTGTGACGAACCTCACACGCATTTGACCGTCTTCACACGCTCTCACGCCACACATCCGATTTCTCACGCTGAAAAAAAAAATCTAGTTTATTTACCTCTGATCCATATCTATGATTCAATGAGTTACTAGTTTGCTCTGGCGCCAACCACTGGCGATCGATTGATCGTGATATAATACTTAATTTGTGTCCATTTTACACCCCCTGGTAACATTTTACGTTCGCCACCCACCACCCCCCCCAGGTTCAAATCTCACTCCAAGTGATCTTGAAAAGTTGGCAACCCTGAGATTCCCTCGGGTGTATATGTAGTGCTCACCCCTGGGTGTATATGTAGTGCTCACCCCTGGGTGTATGTGTAGTGCTCACCTCCGGGTGTATATGTAGTGCTCACCCCTGGGTGTATATGTAGTGCTCACCCCTGGGTGTATATGTAGTGCTCACCTCTGGATGTATATGTAGTGCTCATCCCTGGGTGTATATGTAGTGCTCATCCCTGGGTGTATATGTAGTGCTCATCCCTGGGTGTATATGTAGTGCTCATCTCTGGGTGTATATGTAGTGCTCACCTCTGGGTGTATATGTAGTGCTCACCCCTGGGTGTATATGTAGTGCTCACCCCTGGGTGTTTATGTAGTGCTCACCTCTGGGTGTATATGTAGTGCTCACTCCTGGGTGTATATGTAGTGCTCACCTCTGGGTGTATATGTAGTGCTCACCTCTGGGTGTATATGTAGTGCTCACCCCTGGGTGTATATGTAGTGCTCACCCCTGGGTGTATATGTAGTCCTCACCCCTGGGTGTATATGTAGTGCTCACTCCTGGGTGTATATGTAGTGCTCACCCCTGGGTGTATATGTAGTGCTCACCTCTGGGTGTATATGTAGTGCTCACCCCTGGGTGTATATGTAGTGCTCACCCCTGGGTGTATATGTAGTGCTCACCCCTGGGTGTATATGTAGTGCTCACCTCTGGGTGTATATGTAGTGCTCACCCCTGGGTGTATATGTAGTCCTCACCCCTGGGTGTATATGTAGTCCTCACCTCTGGGTGTATATGTAGTGCTCACACCTGGGTGTATATGTAGTGCTCACCCCTGGGTGTATATGTAGTGCTCACCCCTGGGTGTATATATAGTCCTCACCCCTGGGTGTATATGTAGTCCTCACCCCTGGGTGTATATGTAGTGCTCACACCTGGGTGTATATGTAGTGCTCACACCTGGGTGTATATGTAGTGCTCACCTCTGGGTGTATATGTAGTGCTCACCCCTGGGTGTATATGTAGTCCTCACCTCTGGGTGTATATGTAGTGCTCACCCCTGGGTGTATATGTAGTCCTCACCCCTGGGTGTATATGTAGTCCTCACCTCTGGGTTTATATGTAGTGCTCACCCCTGGGTGTATATGTAGTCCTCACCCCTGGGTGTATATGTAGTGCTCACCTCTGGGTTTATATGTAGTGCTCACCCCTGGGTGTATATGTAGTCCTCACCTCTGGGTGCATATGTAGTGCTCACCCCTGGGTGTATATGTAGTCCTCACCTCTGGGTGTATATGTAGTGCTCACCCGTGGGTGTATATGTAGTGCTCACCCCTGGGTGTATATGTAGTCCTCACCTCTGGGTGTATATGTAGTCCTCACCCCTGGGTGTATATGTAGTGCTCACCTCTGGGTTTATATGTAGTGCTCACCCCTGGGTGTATATGTAGTCCTCACCTCTGGGTGTATATGTAGTGCTCACCCCTGGGTGTATATGTAGTGCTCACCCCTGGGTGTATATGTAGTGCTCACCCCTGGGTGTATATGTAGTCCTCACCTCTGGGTGCATATGTAGTGCTCACCCCTGGGTGTATATGTAGTCCTCACCTCTGGGTGTATATGTAGTGCTCACCCGTGGGTGTATATGTAGTGCTCACCTCTGGGTGTATATGTAGTGCTCACCCCTGGGTGTATATGTAGTGCTCACCCCTGGGTGTATATGTAGTCCTCACCCCTGGGTGTATATGTAGTGCTCACCTCTGGGTTTATATGTAGTGCTCACCCCTGGGTGTATATGTAGTCCTCACCTCTGGGTGTATATGTAGTGCTCACCCCTGGGTGTATATGTAGTGCTCACCCCTGGGTGTATATGTAGTCCTCACCTCTGGGTGCATATGTAGTGCTCACCCCTGGGTGTATATGTAGTCCTCACCTCTGGGTGTATATGTAGTGCTCACCCGTGGGTGTATATGTAGTCCTCACCTCTGGGTGTATATGTAGTGCTCACCCCTGGGTGTATATGTACTGCTCACCCGTGGGTGTATATGTACTGTTTGTTTTCATAGTCACGAGTTGAGTTTAATGTGCCAGAGATTTATCAATATTTATGAGCATTGATTGATTGGTTGATCAATGCAGTAACAATAATAATATTTTCTGTTACAATAATGATTTTTTTAATGATATTTTATTATCATTTCTGGGGGGTGACATTTCTGATGTCATGTTAAAATGATGCAGACTGAGGAAGCTGTAAAAGTGATACAGCTGAGGAAATCTTTCAAACG
Organism: Brachyhypopomus gauderio; assembly: GCF_052324685.1. NCBI lineage: Eukaryota > Metazoa > Chordata > Actinopteri > Gymnotiformes > Hypopomidae > Brachyhypopomus > Brachyhypopomus gauderio. The sequence continues at coordinate 419,871 of NW_027506960.1, forward strand.
AACCCAAAATGAGTCCTGAAAAGATGATGGACTGTGGGGAGAAGATGGAAAAAAGGAGAGAGAGTGAGTGAGAGAGTGAAACAAATAGAGAGAGAGATGGAGAGGCAGAGAGGGAGAGGACAGGGAATCTGTTAGCTCCAGGTTTACGTCTCATTTGTCACTTTCCATCTCTCTTACCTGCAGGCATCTAATTGCCAGGGAGGCGTTTGTGCAAACAGATAGTGGTATGTTTAAGGATGACTAAAGCAGGCATGTGCAAGTGCAAAACCTTCAGAGCAAGAACGAAACCATCAACAGCTTAGAGAATTATACCTCTGATATGAAAAACCCACCTCCACAATCACAAACCTAAGATGTAGTACACACACACACACACACACACACACACACACACACACACACACACACACACACACACACACACACACACACACACAACCCACTGAATGCACCAATCCACCCACATATATGTATGCACGCACAAATACATGCACACACACACAAAGAAAATTATTACCTTGGCAACCAGACTTTATAGCCTATACGAGTTAACTAGCTGTCAGGGGGAAGCATTTCCTTTTCTCTTTCATAATAGTCTCATACTTGAGAAAAGCAGTTTAGCTTCATAAAGCGCAAAAGTACTTCACACAACAGTCAGAAGTGGAAGTCTGGCACAGTTTATCCACTCAGCTCAAACAGAGGTAGGGGCTGGCACTGGCTCAAACAGAGGTAGGGGCTGGCACTGGCTCAAACAGAGGTAGGGGCTGGCACTGGCTCATACAGAGGTAGGGGCTGGCACTGGCTCAAACAGAGGTAGGGGCTGGCACTGGCTCAAACAGAGGTAGGGGCTGGCACTGGCTCAAACAGAGGTAGGGGCTGGCACTGGCTCAAACAGAGGTAGGGGCTGGCACTGGCTCAAACAGAGGTAGGGGCTGGCACTGGCTTAAACAGAGGTAGGGGCTGGCACTGGCTCATACAGAGGTAGGGGCTGGCACTGGCTCATACAGAGGTAGGGGCTGGCACTGGCTCATACAGAGGTAGGGGCTGGCACTGGCTCAAACAGGCCTGAAACTTCAATGACTACGAATGCACAGTGGGGAAATGGTTGTTCGCTCTTCACCATTAATGTCCTGATTTTTGTCCTGAACAACTATCCTGACTCCTGTCCTGACTCTTGTCATGTATGATCACACACACACACACACACACACACACACACACACACGCTTACACACTTGCGCACACACACACACATGAAAATAAACTGTTATCCTCACAATTGTGTCCTCCCACTCTTCTAATTATGTCTAGTTCATTACATACTTGAGAAAAGCAGTTTAGCTTTATAAAGCCCATTAGAGGTAGGATCAGTTCTCCACAGATAAATCAACTCTGAATCTGTAACACATTAGAAGTACATCACTTCATGTCTGATCCTGGATCAGAGTGAAATGTTTCTGGACTTGAACAGATCAATAATAAAGAAAGACAAACAAAACACAAACACCACCAGTACATACAACTATAATTACACCAAACAAGACACAACTAGTACAGACAACTACAATAACACCAAACAAGATACACCCAACCAGCACAGACAACTACAATAATACCAGACACAACCAGCACAGACAACTACAATAACACCAAACATAACACAAATACAATCATCATAGACAACTAGAAAACTCCAAAACATTACAAACAAAGCAATAGATAGTTTATGTACTCATTAAATATGTGAAAATGTAAAACCCTGAAAACTATGGAATGACTGCACTGCAAAAAAGAAAAAACAATTTAGACCAAACAATACAACAATTACAGGAAAAGTTACCAGATTAGAATAAGCAGTAAACATACCCCAGACTACCACATTACAATGTACAAACCAAAACAAAAGGTCAGGGAAACCCACTATCCCCAAAGTCCAATTAGCTGCTCTGAAACTATCCAACCTTATGCAACAAAGTTGAGTTTTCCTGTTAATATGAACAGAGGTCTCATTACTCCGATTTATAAACATGGAGATAGATAAAGAAGTATACAGATGAAAAGTAAACTTGTTAAGTGTTCTGTAGTACAGCCAGTAGCAGTTTAATTACATGCTAAACTGAACATTGTGCCCTATCAAAAGGTCAAACTGGCTTCTTGACCAAACACTGAACATCAGATCATCCATACCTTTCTTAACCACACAGAGAAACAGATCAAATAAACACAAAATGGAAATATTTGTTTACGTTATAGACTGAAATAAAGGATGATGGGCGTAATGGGTTTTCTATTCATTTACTTCAAACCTGTAACAGAGACAAAATGCAGAGGTGATGGTGGTTGAGTGCACCGCCCTACCACTGAGAAGCACCAGCACAAACCCGTCAATGCAACCATCAAAGCCGGACAGGAATATTAGACCTTTACAAGATCACTGGATAGATTTAGCCCACAAATCACAATGTGGCTAAAAGAGTTTTCAATTGTGTAACAGATTTCATCCTTGTTAATGGCAGTAAAGCATGTGTCCAATGAATCAGACACGCCATGGAAGACACTTCCCATAAGAAATGGCATCTTCGTTCTTCTCTGCCTCCCCATGATGACACTCGCTCTGAGACATGTCCATTCCTATGATGAGACTCGCTCTGAGACATGTCTATTCCTATGATGAGACTCGCTCTGAGACATGTCTATTCCTATGATGAGACTCGCTCTGAGACATGTCTATTCCTATGATGAGACTCACTCTGAGACATGTCCATTCCTATGATGACTCGTTCTGAGACATGTCTATTCCTATGATAAGCCACACTCTGAGACATGTTCATTCCTATGATGAGACTCGCTCTGAGACATGTCTATTCTATTCCTATGATGAGACTCGCTCTGAGACATGTCTATTCCTATGATGAGACTCGCTCTGAGACATGTCCATTCCTATGATGAGACTCGCTCTGAGACATGTCCATTCCTATGATGAGACTCGCTCTGAGGCATGTCCATTCCTATGATGACTCGCTCTGAGACATGTCCATTCCTATGATGAGTCTTGCTCTGAGACATGTCCATTCCTATGATGACTCGCTCTGAGACATGTCCATTCCTATGATGAGACTCGCTCTGAGACATGTCTATTCCTATGATAAGCCACACTCTGAGACATGTTCATTCCTATGATGAGACTCGCTCTGAGACATGTCTATTCCTATGATGAGACTCGCTCTGAGACATGTCTATTCCTATGATGAGACTCACTCTGAGACATGTCCATTCCTATGATGACTCGTTCTGAGACATGTCTATTCCTATGATAAGCCACACTCTGAGACATGTTCATTCCTATGATGAGACTCGCTCTGAGACATGTCTATTCTATTCCTATGATGAGACTCGCTCTGAGACATGTCTATTCCTATGATGAGACTCGCTCTGAGACATGTCCATTCCTATGATGAGACTCGCTCTGAGACATGTCCATTCCTACACCTCTTGCAAGATGTGGAGTTGCATCACAGTGCACACAGTAATAGTCTTTATCCAGACTCGGATCTCTGAAACATAGAAGACCCGTAGGAATCTGGAAATCTCCTAAACCCTTTCAGCCCAAGTACCATGTCAGGGAGAAATAACCGAGGTTGTAAAGCTATTGGCAAAATATATGCATAAAATATTCAGAGAGACTTACATAAATGAGCATCCCCAAATGAGCATGTAAAAACCTTTAAGAACAGGTGTGTGTGTGTGTGTGTTTTGTTTTCTTTGCTTTCATGTTTTACTCTTATTCTCAGCTGCATCCCCCATATTAGCCCTTACTGCACAACGCTGTGCTTCTTCTTGGTAACATTTGTACATTGTTATCCATGCGGGTGCATCCATTAATAAACTATGAATCCAGAGAGAGAGTGATGGTGGTGGTGGTGGGGGTTTGTGGGGGTAATTAGCTCTATGTAACAACAGCATGTAATATCACTTTTAACCATAAGCAGAATTACACTGCATTCTGGGTAGTGTAGTAGGAAGCTGTTCTGAAGCTTAACTCCTGCTTCCTGCTTTGTCATGATTAGATGTAGACATGTAGTTGTAATGTATGGATTCATTCCTAGTGTCAGTCCTGTCCATGTCTTCTGTTTAACCCTGTCTGGATCTGCTCCCCAGTTAGTCCTGTCCATGTCTTCTGTTTAACCCTGTCTGGATCTGCTCCCCAGTTAGTCCTGTCCGTGTCTTCTGTTTAACCCTGTCTGGATCTGCCCCCCAGTTAGTCCTGTCCGTGTCTTCTGTTTAACCCTGTCTGGATCTGCCCCCCAGTTAGTCCTGTCCGTGTCTTCTGTTTAACCCTGTCTGGATCTGCCCCCCAGTTAGTCCTGTCCGTGTCTTCTGTTTAACCCTGTCTGGATCTGCCCCCCAGTTAGTCCTGTCCGTGTCTTCTGTTTAACCCTGTCTGGATCTGCCCCCCAGTTAGTCCTGTCCGTGTCTTCTGTTCCCTGTCCTGTCTATCCCTCTGTCCCTCTCGTTATTCTCCCTGCCTTGTCTCGTTTGATTCCCTGTAGTTAGTATTTAAAAGCCCCATGTTTGCCCTGTTCCCTTGTTGGTTGTTCTTTGTGTGTTATCTCATTAAGTCCACTGTATGTTTCTATGCTCCTTGTGAAGAATCCTTAGATGTTCTCTGTTCAGTGTGTTTTGTATTTGCCTTTTGTCTGTTAGTTAATCACTGTTTGCCCTGTCTTAATACCCACAAAGTGTGTTCAATAGCATTTGTAGTTTTTATTAAAAGACTCAGAGTCCACATCTGAGTCCAGCCTCCTGTTCCCAAACGTAGCAGTTGTGATTAGATATGAATATGTAATTATCTCAGTGTCGATGCCAGTGTTGATACATGCACTGTTGTTGCATTGATGTATTGTTCAGTTTAAGTATTCAGATGTTGCTCCTGTTTTTATTTCATTCGAGGTTCTTGATTGTCATAAATTACTTATTTTTACAAAAGCTAGCTGTTAATTTTTATAAATCTGTACAAAGATTGATATTCCTTTATTCTTTGTTACAACAACCCCTAGTACAATTAACTAGATTTATTTGAAAATGTGAAAATCTAATTAAAATCTATTCAAATTAAATTATTTAAATTTGACATGTTCTGACAGTGTTCTGTATGTCTTTATAAACACACAACATGCCAGAAATGAAAACCACATGTCCTCTATGTAATACTAGAAACATTTAACTTTCTGATACAGTTGCATGCAACATATTACTGCTACTATTATGTGGTCAAAGTTTAGTGTATGAGGAATGCAGTTTTGTGCAGGTGATAAAAACAGGAATTTTGTTTCTAAGATTACTTTTTACATTTGGAATATTGGAGGCTGCTCTGTTCTGGACCTCTGTGGCTGCTAATGAGTTAGAACAAAAAGTAACAGAGGAATCAGATTATATTAGTCAGATTACATTAATCCGATTATGCTCCTTATTATATTAGACCTCTGGATTAGGTTCCAGGTGCATTTTAACAGGTAATCACACAGAAACAGTAGTGCAGATGGAGATCGTAGGCAGCACTGCACTAGGGAAATTACAGTTCTCTGTTGCAAGCTAAACCTTGGCTCCTGAGGTGAAAATCATGCAGCCGCTTCACTGTGTATTGTCTAATCTTAGCAGTGTGTGTGTGGGAGGGAGGTTGTTTCTCCCCCAACCTCAGCAGTTCCACACATTTGCTGTTTTAGTGTACTGTACTATTCCAGACCCATTCCAACCACAGAGTCTAATTTAATACACTGCACTCCAAGCAGCTTCTGCTCCAGAACAGGCACCTTGTTCCTCTATCACTGGGCACATCTTCCTTACAGGCACCTTGTTCCTCTCTCACTAGTCTCATCTTCCTTACAGGCATGTCATTCTTCTCTCACTAGTCTCATCTTCCTTACAGACACCTTGTTCCTCTCTCACTAGGCACATCTTCCTTACAGGCATGTCATTCTTCTCTCACTAGAATCATCTTCCTTACAGGCATCTTGTTCCTCTCTCACTGGGCACATCTTCCTCACAGGCACCTTTTACCTCTCTCACTAGGCACATCGTCCTTACAGACACCTTGTTCCTCTCTCACTGGGCACATCTTCCTTACCGGCACCTTGTTCCTCTCTCACTAGGCACATCTTCCTTACAGGCACCTTTTACCTCTCTCACTAGGCACATTGTCTTTACAGACACCCTTTACCTCTCTCACTAGGTACATCGTCTTTACAGACACCTTGTTCCTCTCTCACTGGGCACATCTTCCTTACAGGCATGTCATTTTTCTCTGACTAGGATCATCTTCCTTACAGGCATCTTGTTCCTCTCTCATTGGGCACATCTTCCTCATAGGCATTTACATTTACATTTTATGACATTTGGCGACTTACATTTTTATCAAATTTTTTATACAAGTGAGCAATTGAGGGTTAAGGGCCTTGCTCAGGGGCACCTCAGTCATGGCCCCAGGTCTGGGAATCGAACCCACGACCCTTCGGTCACAAGACCAGTTCCCTAACCGCCAGGCCACGACTGCCCGCATCTCATTCCTCCCTCACTAGGAACGTCGTCATTACTTGCAGATTCATGCACAATTACAGACTGTGGGAGCTTTTCTCCATTTGTCACTGGTCAGGTTCTAAACACAGGGCAGTGTTGGGTGGTGTTGGGGGCACCCTTAGAGCTGCAGTGACTCTCACGTGGTAGCACAACAGCAGTGGGGTGGGCAGGTGTATCTATGTGTGTCGAGTGGGCAGATGTATATGAGTAGGATATGGTAGGGAGAATTACCTGTACACACCACCTGATCCGACCGCTGCACGCTGAGCAGACATCCCGTCTTCTGAAGGTGCTACACAGAGAATAAAGGGGTCAATACTGCCAGTCTGCTCAATACTGGCCAAATGCTGGATCGTGGTTTTAATGAAAGAGATGGATCGCTCACTGTTAGCTATGTTATCACACATTGCTGCAGACACTACGTCTGCCTGTAATGTACCTGCAATGTAGATAACTGCGGTCATTATAGGGTAATGTAGGGAACTGGGTCATTGTAGAGAACTAGGCTCATTATAGGGTACTGTAAAATTACTTTTACACACACACACTCTTGACTCTGTAGTGTGTGTTCTAAATGTAGCCACACACTGTGGGGGCACTGTGGCGTTGTGTATTGTTTATAAGCACAGCTTGCTCTCCAATCCGAGTGCTCAAATACCACCTAGCAGCAGAGTAGTCTTAGCACTGCTGTGTGGTAAACCACAACACCTTTCATACACATTTGAACATCCACTGAAAAGCCTTTCACATGTTTTTACTATTTTATGACAAGCAGAAGAAAAAAATGTCATGCCAACCCAAATCCAGAGAAAGAAGGCAGTGAAAGGCACAGGCCTTTCCAGTGATGCCTTTCAGGCAGTTTCCACATCACCCTGGAAGGTTGGTGCTAGTCTGAGCACCTCGCTGCAGACCCCTGGATGGCACATACAGGGAGCGGATGTGGAGCAAACCAAACCCCGGCCTCCCGCTCACAGGAGCAGCACTGCAGCTGAAGACCTTCTGTAGCCAGAGGAGAATGACAAGAACAAGAAGGAAGATGCAGATTCTGCTCTAATCTCTGGTCAACATGGATGCAGAAAGAACCAGATGAGGTCTGATTCAGGCCTATTAGCAGGGAAAAAGGTGCTTGGACCAATGGCTGAAAGAGTCCTGCTGGGAGAGAGACGGAGCCCTGTTGATATCCAGCACTCAGTGGGCACTAAATCATTCATTCACATGCACTCAGTGTAAGAAGGTTGCCATGTTTGCCACTAGCACCTCAGGAGGGAACACGGCAGCAACAGCAGTGCTGCACAGCCAGCCTAATGCAGCACAAAGGGGCTTTTGTTTGGGGGGATTTAGTTTGGGGGGGGTTGTGTGGTTGTGCAGTTCCATCGACCGAGAGGACAGGAGCGGCAGGATGGAGAACGTTTTACCCCACTACGCCAATCCTGTCCAGAACGATCAGCACATCCATCACCAGGGCAGGGGGAGACAGACGCCTCCTCCCGAGTGGAGCTCTGGTCAGGCGGTGGGGGGTGGGGGTGGGGGTGGAGGTGGGGGGGGGGGGGGGGGGGGTGGGCGGAGCTATGATCTGTGTTATATGATTTGGTTCTGTCCCCAGTGGCTACATGTAGTTAGCAGACAGGACAGCCATCATGGACAGGAGCATTTATTCTCCCAGACAGCTACACTCTGCTGTGTCTCCCTATAAACAAACACCAGCCATATATATATATATATATATATATATATATATATATATATATATATATATATATATATATATATATATATATATATATATATATGTATATGTGTGTGTGTATGTATTTATATGTGTGTTTAGTTTTATACCCATATACAAGCATTTCAATGCATGAATGTCTTGTACGCTGATAACACACTTGAAAACATGCCCATGATCTTTCCCCACCCACACACTCCACACCCTGACCCCTCCCCCACACACACCCCACACCCTGACCCCTCCCCCACACACTCCACACCCTGACCCCTCCCCCACACACCCCATACCCCAACCCCTGAACCCCTCCCCCACACACACTCCACACCCTGACCCCTCCCCCACACACCCCACACCCTGACCCCTCCCCCACACACCCCATACCCCCAACCCCTGAACCCCTCCCCCACACACTCCACACCCTGACCCCTCCCCCACACACCCAATACCCCCCAACCCTTGAACCCCTCCCCCTCCCCCACACACACTCCACACCCTGACCCCTCCCCCACACACCCCATACCCCCAACCCCTGAACCCCTCCCCCACACACACCCCACACCCTGACCCCTCCCCCACACACCCCATACCCCCCAACCCTTGAACCCCTCCCCCACACACACTCCACACCCTGACCCATCCCCCACACACCCCATACCCTGACCCCTCCCCCACACCCCCAACCCCTGAACCCCTCCCCCACACACACCCCACACCCTGACCCCTCCCCCACACCCCACACCCTGACCCCTCCCCCACACACTCCACACCCTGACCCCTCCCCCACACACCCAATACCCCCCAACCCTTGAACCCCTCCCCCACACACACTCCACACCCTGACCCCTCCCCCACACACCCCATACCCCCAACCCCTGAACCCCTCCCCCACACACACCCCACACCCTGACCCCTCCCCCACACACCCCATACCCCCCAACCCTTGAACCCCTCCCCCACACACACTCCACACCCTGACTCATCCCCCACACACCCCATACCCCCAACCCCTGAACCCCTCCCCCACACACACCCCACACCCTGACCCCTCCACACACCCCATACCCCCCAACCCCTGAACCCCTCCCCCACACACACCCCACACCCTGACCCCTCCCCCACACACACCCCACACCCTGACCCTGGCTGTGTGACCCGCATATTAAGATGATACTGCTAAATAAAACCTGAAAACAAACCCAAACCCCTATGTTACCATGGTTATGTTATTGATCACCAGGACGCAAGACCTTATGTAGGAACCATACATAAACCATGTACACAATTTAAAAACACTGAACATGTTTTTAAAACACTGTGCACTGATTATGTTTTTATTGCAATAAAATGACAGAATAGCAAAGTGCTGATTCGTGATAGCGATTGCTACAGTTCAATAAAATATATATGAAAACAACAAAAGGAAACCATTGAAAACATTTTACAACAAAACACAGAAGCATTTAAAAAAGCTGGGCCTTGTTTTCATTTCAGTGCACTATTTTTGTAATCCAAAAATAAAAACATACACACCACCTGTAAAAGCGTCACCAGCTGAACTGAACACACACCACAAGGTTCGTTTATCGGTTGGTTGTTGTTTTTTTTTCTTTCTTTTTTTTTTTTTTTTTTTACTTTTTATTTATTTTTTTATTCCACAGCTAATCTGGAATCAGTACACAGCCATGGCATGCAGTCCTCAGAGCACGTCTACAACACTGTGTGGGTGGCGAGACTCAGGCGGGTGTGTGGAGCTACAGAACCCAGAGTTCAGAGGAGTTCTGTGTGGACGGCAGGCGGTAGTGTGTCCAGGTGCAGGTCACGGGCTGCACCGCGTCTCTGCTTCGAGCTCCCGCGTCACACTACGCACAGGCACACTGATCGTGTCACCATGAGGTAAACTTCTGTGACGAACACATCGCCTGCAGGTTTACTGGGGCCTTTTTGCTGTTGTAGCTGCAGTCCCTTTGTGTCTGTGGTATTAAAGGTTTAACGTCCCACAGGCACGGCGTACGACTCAATTCCCAGAGCAGGAGGTACAGGAATCCTCAGTAAGGTTGGGTGTGTCCAGAGCCCAGGATTAGCCCCGCCCTCAGGGGGCGGCAACTAGCTGGCATGATGTCACAAAACACAATGCTCAAGAGTTCCAAACATCAATATGCCTCCTCAGTCATCATGCACTATACAGCTTGAAGTGATTCAGAAGAGAATCCGGGAGAGTCGCCCGCTTTGGCCGGATGGAGTCTCAAAAGCCCACATCTTTGTGCGCCGCCTACAACCAACCCCCCATAATTCCCTTTGTTCCTGGACACGGAGGAAACAAAGCAGCGGTGTTACTCTAGCCCGACCAAGTTCACACAGCCCAACGAAATGGTTTACAGTACATTTAAATAGATCAACAAAACAACCACCATCTTTCGAGTGGATCAATATTGTAACTTGGTCCTTTTGCGTGCAATTACAGTAAAGATGTTTCATTTCTAGTACTGACAGATGGCTCGACCAATCACCTGTGAGTGGCTGATTCCAGTGAATTCAGGGAAGGATCACAGCTCTGCACTGCAGGAGAGTGAGGTCACCCGGCAAGAGAGTGAGGTCACCCTGCAAGAGAGTGAGGTCACCCTGCAGGAGAGTGAGGTCACCCTGCAGGAGAGTGAGGTCACTCTACAGGAGAGTGAGGTCACCCTGCAGGAGAGTGAGGTCACCCTGCAGGAGAGTGAGGTCACCCTGCAGGAGAGTGAGGTCACCCTGCAGGAGAGTGAGGTCACCCTGCAGGAGAGTGAGGTCACTCTACAGGTGTGTTGAGGATGTGGTGTCACTGCTTCTAACTGCATGGTACTCTTGGCATATACTACACGTGTGGCACTGTGGACAAAGCTCAAAGAAATTAACAAATGACCTGGTTCTGTACAATGAAACAATAAAAGGATAAAACAGAAATCAGAAAAACAAGATTCCATTCACACTACAGTTAATCACAGTTGCTAAACTCTACGGTCCAAAAGTGAACAGCAGACTAAAAGATTGTATCTTTGCTCAAGCAACCCAGTTTGAATCTGTAAAACATTTTCATATAAAACCAGTGGTCTTCATATCCTCATTGTTAAAATCATCTGGCAGTGTAACAAACAACTTGAGCCTGAATTAGCCACACACCTTGAAAGCTGAAGTTTCTCTTTTTGAAAATGGTACCACATTATATTTGCACTAAAACATTTAGTCTTCTTTGCTGTGTTTACAAACAATTGAGCAGATTTCAGGTGGACTCCAGGGTGCACAGAACCACCCCTCTTACAGGCCTGCAGCACTGGACTAGCACTCTAATCCAGATGTGTAAAACAGGCTCAGGGAAGCCCCTTCACTCTAATCCAGATGTGTAAAACAGGCTCGGGGAAGCCCCCTCACACCATTTCAGATTGTTCACATCCATGAGGAATCATAGTTAATTCCTTCTCTTTGACAAGCAAAGGTACAAACTCTGTGCACCCAAACAAATGCTAACAAGCAGAAAGGAGGTGAGTTGATTCTCCTCTGTAATTACACACCACTTAAAAATGATCAAAATCATCTGAAACTCAGCCGAAGATCTAAATGCTTTGACAGCTTTTTTCCAAATAATCCACACTGCTGTGGTTCAGATTGTGAAATATATATATTTTAAAACCTTTAAGAGTTTTCATTGTAAACATGAAAGGAATGGGCTACGTGTCAAAAACACATCCCCTTCAGATAATGGACGGCTTCTACAGTGAGTCAGCGTAGTGTAGACAAAACGTGGAGTCATCGTGGTGTGTAGACTAAACCTCAGGTATTAACTGTCCGTTCTGAGACTACATATCCCATTAGCCCTAAGAAGGAGACGTCATATTTACATAGTGTCTCTAAGCCAATAGGCTTTGCTGTCCTTCTGAATGATTACTATGGAGCATAGATAACAATATAAAGGTCTTGACACTAAGATTGTCTCTCAAGAGAGAAGTGTCTCCTCTGCAGACTTTAGGAGTTCACATGTTCATCAGTTCTGCCTTGGAAACCATGGGCTGTTTAAAAGGGCAGGGAGAGGAGATGAGGGTTGTGCGTGAGTGTGAGGGTTGTGCGTGAGTGTGAGGGTTGTGGGTGAGTGTGAGGGTTGTGGGTGAGTGTGAGGGTTGTGCGTGAGTGTGAGGGTTGTGCGTGAGTGTGAGGGTTGTGCGTGAGTGTGAGGGTTGTGGGTGAGTGTGAGGGTTGTGGGTGAGTGTGAGGGTTGTGGGTGAGTGTGAGGTTGAGTGTTGAGGGTTGGGGGTGAGTGTGAGGTTGAGTGTGAGGGTTGGGGGTGAGTGTGAGGTTGAGTGTGAGGGTTGGGGGTGAGTGTGAGGTTGAGTGTGAGGGTTGGGGGTGAGTGTGAGGTTGAGTGTGAGGGTTGTTGGTGAGTGTGAGGGTTGGGGGTCGGGTGGTATCATGCGGACGTCCTGTTGCTTGGCCATGACTCAGAGACTCTCAGTGAATCATGTCCCATTTTCCACTCACACATACACTCAAGACACACATACATACACACACACACTCACACACACAGCACTTAGATGTCTCAGAGGCCAACATACTGGACTAAGGAAATAAGGATCCTGTTGAAAACAGGATCTGCAAATTATCCCTTCTGCCTCTTCAGGGCAGGACAAATCAGAGTAATAATAATAATAATAATAATAATGACTACCTCCACAACACTAAGCAAAACACAGCAAAAACACATCAGCTAACAGGAGCACCTGGACACTAGTGGAATAACGGCACTAGGAGCTGGACTCCTGGCTCTCACTGTGTACCAGGCACCTCCAGTGTGAAGGACCGTCCGGAGGAGTGCGACGGCTCCAGTCATGGCACGCAGGAGTCCAGAAGCTCGTTGGTGCTCTGAGGGTCAGCGTGAATGCTCGTCCATGTGGGTCTTTGGCAATGAGGGTCCAGCAGCACCGCGGTGTACACAGACCCAGGGCGGATCCACAGACCCAGGGCAGGTCCACACCATGCCTCACAGACCCAGGGCGGGTCCACACCTCACTCCCCCGACAACCACAGACCCAGGACAGTCTGATCAGTGCACTTGGAGCTCTTGCCTTGTTTCCATGGTTACACCTAAAGGTAGTACACTTCTCAGGTCCCTTACAAAAGTTGCTGTAGGGACCATTGGGACAGTCAGCCGGGCAGTCGTCAGGACAAACCACTGCCAGAACAGAGCGAACAAAACCAGGACATCTGACCAGAGGGGTGTGACTCGGAGGGGTGTGACTAAGACATGAGAAAGTGGACGAAGAAGGTCCACACTATTCAAAACAGGATAGGAATGACATGGAACCCTTGATTGTGGCTGCAGGGGAGTTTCTTCATCTAGGAGTCCAGGTCACTAGGGCAAAGGTCCTAACCCTAACACAGGGCAGAGTTCAGGGGTCACACAAGCCGAGGTGCCGAGACTGGCAGACACTTCAGCTCAGAGGACAAAGTCAGTCTGAAAAGGTCCAGAGACCAGAGTATGAAAACAATATAAAGACAAAATCCTCTATATAAACAACCAAGACCACATGTCTGGGCTTCTCCATGGGCAACAAGTGTAGCCATGGCAACATGAACTTAGGAGGCCAGAATGCTTCCCAGAGAGAGAGAGAGAGAGAGAGAGAGAGAGAGAGAGAGAGAGAGAGAGAGAGAGAGAGAGAGAGAGAGAGAGACAGAGACAGAGACAGAGAGACGGGACAGAGTGGAAGAGGGTGGAGGAGTGAGACAGAGGGTGCCATCTCTGACCCGCCTACTCCACGGAGCCAGGGTGGAGGCTGAGGGCAGGGGGGTCCAGGCATGTGGGCGAGTAACTCAGGTGTGGCTCTTTGATCCACAGCAAGGGGGCGCCATTCTTCCCCTCCTGGTTCTTGTTGGAGCTTCGGCTCTTGTAGCGCACCAGCAGGACGGCGATGAGGAGGATGCCGAAGATGGGGAAGGGGTAGAAGAAGACGAAGTAGAAGAGGGAACTGTTGGAGCACACCACTGAGTGAAGGGTGGAGACTGGGGAGAAACAGACACAACGAGACCCTTCAGAAATCCTGATCTCATATATGTGGGACACACACTGGTGCGAGCACTGGTGCACTGAGGGACATGTATGTCAATATCATTTAAAACTAACTCAAACTAATCCAGTGTATGGATAAAACTAACCCAGTGTGAGAAAACAAACAAATCCAGTGTATGAAAACAAACTACCCAGTGTATGAAAACAAACTACCCAGTGTAAGAAAACAAACTACCCAGTGTATGAAAACAAACTACCCAGTGTATGAAAACAAACTACCCAGTGTATGAAAACAGATTAAGCCAGTGTATGTAAACCTCTGACACACCACACTGATCTCTTAGCTATTCATTTATAAACCACCTCTTCTGGTAATAAAGAACATACCCTAATAGACTTACACAGAAAATGTTTGATAACACAAATGTGCTATATGTCTAGGGTTTGGCCTCAACTATGTAAATAAGTAATTCATTTGCATCTGAATTCAAATACACAACTCTTTCCATGTCCAATCTCAAATACGAGGTTTGGGAACCAACCATCTGATCTTATAGCCATCACACTAGGAATCTTTTAAAATGCACATTTTCTAGACAAAAAATATCTTCTGTTACTAGTGTATTAGTGTTTTATTGCATTAGTCTTTATTTCTGTGATATAATGTTTTACATGCAAATGAACTATTACTGCCAGATAATTAGCTCTGAAATAAATAGTTAGGACTCTCGGGTAGTACCGAGTCCCAGACATACCTTGCTCCAGGATATTAACGATGGTGACTCCAGAATTGTTGGTGGCCAGGCGGTACCAGTCGTTGCGTGGATTCAAGAGCCACTCCTCCACATGGCAGTAGTACCTCCCTGCGTCTCCGGGCCGGGCCCTCTGGATGGTGAGGCTGTAGACATCTGAGGTGGTGCGTTCGAACTGCAGCCGCGACTCTGGACCGTCCTCCTCAGCCGGGCTGCAATTGCCGTTGCCGAACACGGCGTCGTGTCCGATGGAGAAGACGCACTCCTGCTCGTCCGCGTCCGCGTCCTCTGCGTGGGACACGTACCACGACACGGAGAAGCGAGAGTCTTTGGAAGACTGTGAGGGGATTCCGCAGCCCAGCCGGATGGAGCCCGACTCCACCACTGTGAGGTTTGACTCCGTCTCCTCCACCTGGAGTCTGGCCACTGCGGTGAAGGGAGAGAGAGGAGAGAGAACTTAGAAAGGTTCCAGAGTTCCACTTTGAAAGGAGGGAAAGAACGAACTCACAACCTCACAGGAAATGCAGCTGTCTGACTTTGAAGCCCAACCCATTTTATCTCCAGGAGAAGCTGGGACTTAGTGGTTCACTTAACAGAAATGTGGAGGCACATGAAACTTCGCAAGGGCCACACAGCTACAAAAGCCACCCACAAAAATTTCGTGCCAACACAGGCAACCTCACGGCTCGAGTGTGTCAGGTGTAGAGGGCTTGGGGAGGTGTGTGAGCCATACAGGAGCGTGCGGATCAACACCCCCTGTCTGAGCCTAAAGTGATGAGACTAAAAATAAAACTTTGGTTTTTCTCTTTTCTGTTTCAGCTCTCTCAAATGGAAGGGTTTTGGAGGCGTGCTGGTGAGCTTTTCTTTGACGGCTGATTTGAAAGACTTTGCCGTGTCCTCCTGCGGTGCCCGTGTTGGACTCCTCCCCCCCGTCCCCGGGGGAAACGGGCTCTGCGCTTCCTGCTCATGTTTATATTTGTCTGAAGGAGAACTGCACCAGCCGAGAAACGCCAGGGCTGCGGCACTCAAACACACCACAGCCACGCTGGAAACCAACCATTTAGATGGCTGAGTACGCATTGATATATTATATAGGATTATATGATACACCTGTATATGCTATGATATACACTCACCGGCAACTTTATTTGCCACACCTGTCCAACTGCTTATTAACACAAATGTTGAATCGGCCAATCACGTGGTAGCACCTCAATGCATTTAGGCATGTAGACATGGCCAAGAAGATCTGCTGCAGTTCAAACTGAGCATCACAGTGGGGAAGAAAGGTGATTTAAGTGACTTTGAATGTGGCATGGTTGTTGGTGCCAGCTGGGCTTTCAGAAACTGCTGAACTACTGGGATTTTCACACACAACCATCTCTAGGGTTTACAGAGAATGAAAAAGAGAAAATATCCAATGAGTGGCAGTTCTGTGGATACAAATGCCTTGGAGAATGGCCAGACTGGTTTAAGGTGATATAACGGCAACAGTAACTCAAATAACCAGTCGTTATGCCAACCGAGGCATGCAGAAGAGCATCTCTGAACACACACCATGTCGAACCTTGAGGCGGATGGGCTACAGCAGCAGAAGACCACACAGGGGGCCACTCCTGTCAGCTAAGAACAGGAAACAATTCGTACAGGCTGACCAAAATTGGACGATAGAATGGAAAAACGTTGCCTAGTCTGATGAGTCTAAATTTCTGCTGCGACATTTGAATGGTAGGGTCAGAATTGGGCGTCAACAACATGAAAGCATTGATCCATTCTGCCTTGTATCAACGGTTCAGGCTGGTGGTGGTGGTGCAATGGTGTGGGGGATATTTTCCTGGTACACTTTGAGCCCATTAGTACTAATTGAGCATCGTGTCAATGCCACAGTCTACCTGAGTATTGTTGCTGACCATGTCCATCCCATTATGACCACAGTGTACCCATGTTCTGATGGCTACTTCCAGCAGGATAATGTGCCATGTCATAAAATGTGTATATATATATATATATATATATATATATATATATATATATATATATATATATATATATATATATATATATGTGTGTGTGTGTGTGTGTGTTATGATATATATGATGATTTATCTTATATGATATATAAAAATGTTATATGATATGCCTGTGTATGCTATGATATGTTATATTTATATGATATACACTCACCGATCATATCAGCCCAGTCTGATCAGCCCTGCATTGGCTCCCAGTTAAATTCCATATTGATTTAAAAATTCTTCTATCGACCTATAAATCACTGCACAGGCTTGCTCCTGTTTACCTCCAGGAACTTATCTCCAATTATGAACCCCCACATCCACTAAGATCACAGGGTGCTGGCTTCTTATTAGTTCCAACAATTAATACAGGTACAGCAGGGGGAAGATACTTTTCTTATAGGGCCCCCCAGCTATGGAATAACCTTCCAGAATGTGTCCGGGACTCTGACAGTCTCAATCTTTAACTCTAGGTTGAAGACTTACTTATTTAGTTTAACATTTGCTAATTAATGTGCCCCCTTAGATAAAGGTTACAGATCCAGGAGTTCATGGGCATTGGGTTTTATGGTAAACTGAGGCGCTGGTGCTGACATCCCATCACTGCACATGATCACTCAAGTTTGTTGACACTGTAGTGAATGAATGCCAATGTCTCAGGATGCTTCCAAGTCTGTTACCTTCTGGTTCTGCCCTTTTAGTTAGGCTGTAATAATTTAATGCCGGAGTTGCTGCCACACTAAAGAAATGTTTACAATTCCTCTGTCCTATATATCATCCCATACAGAACTAATTGTCCCCCTTTTCTTTTTCCAAATGACTGCCCTCCTACCCAAGAAATACTGAGACGAGGAGAGATGAGCCTATCCACACTGGGCCTGCCACCTCCTGCCTAACCAGCTATAGATGAAGGATCCACCCACTGCCCTGACCCCTCTCACCACCCCAAATTCTCCACCGCTACAGATGTATCTCCACGGTCCTGGACTACTATTACCAACCATCAAGAAGTCTAGGACTGAATAAGAATTACATAGAGAACACGTATATAAATACACACAAAGATGAGAATTATTCATCAATCCCATCTTTTCTTTGTTTATGTATCTCTCTAATTGTTGTTATGGTGACCGGTATCGGCCAGAGGAGGATGGGTTCCCCCCGAGTCTTGGTTCCTCTCAAGGTTTCTTCCTCATGCCCTTAGGGAGTTTTTCCTTGCCACTGTCGCCCTTGGCTTGCTCACTGGGGGCTTGGACTCGGACACTTGTAAAGCTGCTTTATGACAGCAACTGTTGTAAAAAGCACTATATAAATACATTTTGATTGACAGATTGATGAAGAATCAGATGTGGGGTGATGGGCTCTTATAGAGATATTTTTCATGCATAGTAAAATTCAGTGCTTATAGAATAGATGTGGCATGGTGTGTCTTACAGATGTGGTTGAGTGTGTGCTACATACATAATGTAGAGCAGGGGTGCCCACACCTTTTCAGCTTGCGAGCTACTTATAAGATGACCAAGTCAAAATGATTTACCTATTAAAAAAATCCAAAACAAATGTATGTCTTCTATATTATCATTGTTCTTTTATTATTATTATTAGGCTACTATTTAATATTGTGTATTATTTCTTTCCTTTTCCTTTTAGGATAAATAAAGTATTTTATTTATTTATATTTATAAAGTATTTTAAAGTATCGCTAATTGTAGCGAGAAACACTCGCAGTCCACAATATCCTTCCAAAGTTGCTGGGTCAAATCCTCGGTCATGGCTTCAGAGCGCCGTGTGATTATTCCTCAATAGCTGGACAGCTTTGATTGAAGATAATATTTCCGATTTGTTTTTAAAGTCTCGGAACAAGGAATTAGCAGCTTCAACAAATGCCTCTTTTACCATCTCTCCCTCTTGGAAGGACTTCTTGTGTTTAACAATTAAGTGACTCAGCTGAAATGATGCTTCGGTGGCTGCCTTCGCTTTTGTGGTCAGGTGTGAGAAAAATTACTGTTCGGACAACTGGGATTTTAGTTCTTTAACCTTTCTCCTTCTCAGCTTGCTTTTCGGAGGAAAGTCAATGTCATAGTTTTTATGAACAGTTTGAAAATGCCGCTCCACGTTTCCCTTCTTTGGAATTGCAACGGCACACTGACAGATGAGGCAAACACACTTAGAATATGACATAGTGAAATATAGTGAATATGACATAGTGAAACAAATCCTCCCCCCATTCTGTATGAAGTGGTAGGTTTTAGGCTTCTTACTCGGACCAGCACTAATTTTGATAGCCTTTGTTGTATTTAGTTTAAATAAATTGAAGGCTAGCTACGCTGCAAGGTAACTGAACAAGTTAGCGCGGTTTAACGCGCATGCGTAGGTTGTCAGAAGTTCAGACGTCAGATTGGCTACCATGTATGTCAATCAAAATACATCCGTCAGTGCAGATGGATGATAGGCTGTCATTCATCCCCTACTTTTTAATGTCATGTGATCTACCCACACTTCCTTCGTGATCGACCAGTTGATCGCGATCGACGTATTGTGCACCCTGATGTAGAGTGTACTACACCTACTAGTATGCCTAACACACTTACCAGTATCCCTAAAACACCTACCAGTAACTCTAACACACACTGGTATTCCTAACACATAGTGGTGTGTATGCGCTGGGCCATGTGCATACACAGTTACAACAGTGTATTTTTCCCCTTTTTTTAATTTGAACTTCGACAGAATTTCTTTTCCAGTTTCTCTGAACTGAATTTGTGCCTCCAGCTGTCCTCAGGCGCTCACCAGGGCACAGAGGCCTGCTAAACGGCCCCGGGCCGCCGCACAGAGACAGCCATGACACGTCTGTGTAGGACAGTAGGTTAAAAAAAGACCCAGGAGTAGTGTGGGCGGGGCAGCAGGGTTAAAAGAATTGGGGGCGGGGTGAAAGGTTTGGTGGTTGGGCAGGTGGCTCTGAGCCTCAGGGCTGTAGACAGAAGTGTGCAGAACGGTTCCTCGCTCAATTACCCCCCACACCACAAGTACATACCCTGGGAGTGAGGTGGTGAGGGGGTGTGGTGTATAAGGGGGTGGAGCCTGTGAGGGGTGGGGCCTGGGAGTGGAGACAAACGTGGTGACTAGGGGGAGTTGAGGAGTCCTCCCCCAACCACACACTAATGCAAGCACACACACACTGTGTTGAATCATTCGCTCTGAATCATTCTGGGTAGGCCCAGGCTCCTGTAGCAGGTCTGGCAGACGGCCACCACACAGCTGTCGCTGATGGTGAACACCACTCCGATCCTGTCTTAGGCGCTGGGTGCACAACTGAACAGACACCAACACCGTTGTGTCTAGTGTTAGCCTAGCGCTAACACATGTAAGTAGGGTTGCCACCTGTCCCGGTTTTCACGTGACTGTCCCGGTTTTCACGTGAGTGTCCCGGTTTGTCCCGGTTTTCCTTCTTTTTAATATTTGGTCCCGGCAAAAAAAAAAAATCATTTAATGTCCCGGTTTTCACTAGGTTAGTTCAAACGACTATTTAGACTGTTTCTGCACACTTTAAATCTCTTTTTTCCCTCGCTGTGTCCATTTTACACCCCCCGTCAACGTTCGCCACCACCCCCCCCCCCCCCCCCCCAATCAACAATTTACACTCGCCACCCCCCCCCCCCACCCTGTGTCAGTATGACAGTGTCCTTGTTTTTTATCAGACCTAGGGGCCAACCCTAGTAAGTTAGCATGTTTTGTCCATGCCCTGGGTCTGCTGGGTGTGCTGGGCTCGCTCTCACTCTTACCTGGCTGCCGCACCACCACACGGGTGAAGCCGGAGGAGTCCCGGGCCAGGCGGGTACCACACCCCGTCCGGGTCCGTGAGCCATTCCTCCACCAGGCAGTAGTAGGTGCCGGAGTCGCTGGCCTCACTCCGGTGCAGCGTGAGGCCGTAGAGTCTCGGTGAGAGGTGGTCCGAGCGCACGCGGCTACGTAGACGCTCCTCCTCCGCGTACGCGCCGTACTCGAAGGCGCCGGAACGTTCCATCCTCAGCAGCAGCTCGTCGGGTTCGCCTGCCTCGCCCTTGCGGGCGTACCACAGCACGGCATGCTGGGAATCGCTGCTCGTCTGAGACACGATGGAGCAGTTGACCTGCACACGGCTGTTCTCCAGGAACTGCAGGCTCTGGTTGGACTTGTGGACGCGAAGCTTGCTCACTGAGTGGGTGAGAGAGAGAGAGGGAGGGAGAGAGAGAGAGAGAGAGAGAGAGAGAGAGAGAGAGAGAGAGAGAGAGAGAGAGAGAGAGAGAGAGAGAGAGATGGAGAGAGAGAGAGAGAGGAGAGAGAGAGTGTGAGTGTCTGGCACAGACATGGTGGGTGGGGTGAGGGTGGGGTGGAGTAGGGGGTGTATGGGCAGTGTAACACACTGACCAGATAAGACACAAATCTACATTTGACACACCCCAGACACACACAGTACACACACACCCCAGACACACACAGTACACACACACCCCAGACACACACAGTACACACACACACCCCAGACACACACAGTACACACACACCCCCAGACACACACAGTACACACACACCCCAGACACACACAGTACACAGACACACAGTACACACACACACCCCAGACACACACAGTACACACACACACACCCCAGACACATGGGTGTATTACACTCTCTCTCCATCACTAACCGGGTTTTTCAAGATTCAAGGATGTTGAATGGACCTACTAACTAACCCACTAATTAACTGCTGTCTACTACACTACCACACTACTGTCTACTACACTACCACACTACTGTCTACTACACTACCACACTACTGTCTACTACACTACCACACTACTGTCTCTCACCCGCTCTTCCTCCACCCGCTCTTCCTCCACCCGCTCTCCCTCCACCCGCTCTCCCTCCACCCGCTCTCCCTTCCACCCCCGCTCTCCCTCCACCCGCTCTCCCTCCACCCACTCTCCCTCCACCCACTCTTCCTCCACCCACTCTCCCTCCACCCACTCTTCCTCCACCCACTCTCCCTCCACCCACTCTTCCTCCACCCCACTCTCCCTCCACCCACTCTTCCTCCACCCACTCTTCCTCCACCCGCTCTTCCTCCACCCACTCTTTAATACTTCAAACCCCACGAGCAGCAAAAACCAAACATTTTCCCTTTTTCATGCTTTAATGGCTCTTTGCTAAAAATCCAATTTTCCTCTGACATTGGTGGTGTAATCCCTGCAAAGCTCTGGCTGTGGCTCAAAAGAGGATGTGCACTCATTCCTGGAGCTGGTACCCCCTCCAAGAGACCAGGGGCCCAGGAGACCAGGGGCCCAGGAGTACAGGGGCCCAGGAGACCAGGGGCCCAGGAGTACAGGGGCCCAGGAGACCAGGGGCCCAGGAGTACAGGGGCCCAGGAGACCAGGGGCCCAGGAGTACAGAGGCCCCACTATTCACCCCTTCACTGCCCCAACAGCCCAGCAAAGACCCAAACACACAACTGATCTGCATTTCACTGCTTCAGAACCATCGTCTCGTATCCATTTTGTATTTCTGATGCCATCAAACGGCAGTATCCAGTCTTACGCCAAGAGAGAAGCACCGAACAGAAGACCTGCCTGAGGTACAGGTGAGACACAATGGTACCACTAATGCTAACAAAATACTCAGCAATGTCAGTTCATTGTTGAAATGGAAATAAATCATAAAATAATATCTGACAGAAATGTGAAGACATTTAAAACCTTTCAGACATTTAAACTGCGAGTTGGTTCCTGTTTCCCAGAGCTGTATCAGTTCTCTCCCTAAGGGCTGTGTTCTGTAGTGAGGCCACCACAGCCCGAACACGTCTATATTTACACAGATCCACATCACGTCAGGACCATCTGCTAGGAAAATTCTACCCCCCACTCTCAGACCAGTGTACACACACACACACACACACACACACACACACGCACACACAGATATATATATACACTGTGGGTACTGTGTGTGTACCTATATCCAGGTTGAGCCTCCTGGACGCATTGCTGCAGCTAACGGGTATTCTCTGCTCCGCACTACGAGGGTGGAATCCTGCCCACACTCTGAAATGTGGCCTCACTTCCTGTCTGCTGCACGTCCCCGACAACCTTTCCACAGGGAATTACTGTGGAACCTCCAGGAAGGCTGACAATCATTTGCCCAAGAATTACTACACAATCTTCCTGACTGGAACCACTAACGGATTAGATTGGCATGCCCCAAAAGCAATTCCAAAGTTTTTGCTTTCCAATTTGGAGTTTGCCGGCTGAGCTGCTGAAATTAAAAGATGAAGATCGCAGCGAAGACCTGTAGCACGGCAGGCGTGAGGCTGTCCACGCCGGACAGGCCGGACTACAGCGTCTGGGCATGACAGCTCAGAGCGTCACGTCCGGGCCAGCAGGCACAGGGAACTGCCAAGACAGCCATTCAGTTATGTGCACAAGCCAAAGCCTTCCAGTTATTAAAGCACTGTAGTCTCCAGATGGCGAAAACTAAACTGACACAGCAGGCAGACAAATCTGAGTGAGTCCCTTAAAAAACATCTGACTTCCTCATTACTGGCATCCTTGATAAGTGTCATTACATATTTGCTATACATAAGAAATCAAAGTTATTAGGTCAACATTTTATATGTTTAAAAATAAAGCAAGAAACAACCAGCTGTTAGGTTAAAAAAACAAAAAACTGAACGTTGTGATCACAGTGGCAACCGGACCAAGTTTGGTGTTGGGCTGCTCCTGCATAGTGGAGAGGAGGAGCTGGTTCCAGTCAAAGCATCTCTGGACCCTCAACACCCATCAACCCCACACTGACCTGTCTGCTCTCTTCACACAGCTTACAATTACAGTAGCTCTTCTCCTTTGGGTCCTGACCAGGACAGCCGTCCCAATGTCCACTCAACCTGCAGATCAAAGGGGTTCCCTCCAGGTCCAGGAGCTGTAGCTACGCGTGCTTTGGGGAACATGGTCGTGCAAGGGTGGAGGACCCTCTGGTGAAGCACCAGCACACAGTGATCAAACAGAGTGTGTGTGTGTGTGTGTGTGTGTGTGTGTGTGTGTGTGTGTGTGTGTGTGTGTGTGCGTGTGTGTGTGTGTGTGTGCAAGCACACATGTACACTATATTGCCAAATGTATTCGCTCACCCATCCAAATAATCTGAATCAGGGTGTGCCAATCACTTCCATGGCCACAGGTGTATAAAATTAAGCACCCTGGCATGAAAACTGTTTTTACAAACGTTTATGAAAGAATGGGTCGCTCTCAGGAGCTCAGTGAATTCCAGCGTGGAACTGGGATAAGATGCCACCTGTGCAACAAATCCAGTCGTGAAATTTCCTTGCTCCAGAATATTCCATAGTTAACTGTCAGCTGTATTATAAGAAAATTGAAGTGTTTGGGAACGACAAAGTGGTGGGCCACGTAACCTGATGGAGCAGGTCAGCAGATGCTGAAGCACAATAGTGTGTAGAGGTCACCAACTTTCTGCAGAGTCCATCATTACAGACATCCAAACTTCATGTGGCCTTCAGACTGGCTCAAGAACAGTGTGCAGAGAGCTTCATGGACTGGGTTTTCAGCTGCATCCAGCTGCACTTCTGGAAGAATGGTCAAAAATCCCCATAAACACACTCCTAAACCTTGTGGACAACCTCCCCTGAAGAGTTGAAGCTGTTCTAGCTGCAAAGGGTGGACAACATCAATTGAACCCAATGGATTAGGAATGGGTTATCACTTAAACTTGTATGTGAGTCTAGGAAAGTGAGCGAATACTTTTGGCAATATAGTGTATGTGGGTGGATGAGTGCATTTAGTGGGTGGTGTGTGTGTGTGTGTGTGTGTGTGTACTACATCTTAGGTTTGTGCTTGTGGAAGGGTGTTTTTCATATCAGGGGTATAATTCTCTAAGCTGACACACACACACACACACACACACACACACACACACACACACACACACACACACACACACACACACACACACAGAGGGGCTGACAGTCAGAACCAGTGCATGGGTGAGTCCCAGTATATAGAGGGGGTGTGGGTGAGTCCCAGTATGTAGAGGAGGTGTGGGTGAGTCCCAGTATATAGAGGGGGTGTGGGTGAGTCCCAGTATGTAGAGGGGGTGTGGGTGAGTCCCAGTATGTAGAGGGGGTGTGGGTGAGTCCCAGTATATAGAGGGGGTGTGGATGAGTCCCAGTATGTAGAGGAAGTGTGGGTGAGTCCCAGTATGTAGAGGGGGGTGTGGGTGAGTCCCAGTATGTAGAGGGGGTGTGGGTGAGTCCCAGTATGTAGAGGGGGTGTGGGTGAGTCCCAGTATGTAGAGGGGTGTGGGTGAGTCCCAGTATGTAGAGGGGGTGTGGGTGAGTCCCAGTATGTAGAGGGGGTGTGGGTGAGTCCCAGTATGTAGAGGGTGTGTGGGTGAGTCCCAGTATGTAGAGGGGGTGTGGGTGAGTCCCAGTATATAGAGGGGGGTGTGGGTGAGTCCCAGTATGTAGAGGGGGTGTGGGTGAGTCCCAGTATGTAGAGGGGGTGTGGGTGAATCCCAGTATGTAGAGGAAGTGTGGGTGAGTCCCAGTATATAGAGGGGGTGTGGGTGAGTCCCAGTATGTAGAGGGGGTGTGGGTGAGTCCCAGTATGTAGAGGGGGTGTGGAAGTGTTTGAAAAAGCGAACTAGGATGTGTGTGAAACTGTGAACCAGGAAGTGTGTGAAACAGAGAACCAGGAAGTGTGTGAAATAGCAAATCAGGTGGTTTGTGATACACACCAGCTCTGAAAAAACACAGACACAGGGAGTGTGAAGAACACAAGCACACCAGATGATTAAAGTGTGTGTGTGATGTTACTTTGTGTGTGATGTTATTTTAACCAGGAGCTTCTGTACATGCAATGTGTCATTCTCACAGTCGAGCCTGTTTTATCGCCAACTGTACTGCTATGCTGAGATAACGCTGCTTTTCTCTTGACCTCACACACACATTCCTAAACAACACAATGCTCTCTCCTCAAAAACAGCCTTTTACATTTTTTTTGTTAATTTCACTTATGTAAAAATTCAACAAAAACATTTTTCCAAGCTAACTAATGAATGCAGCCTCTTTGTGAGTTGTTTTGATGCCATCACAGAAAGCACAGGCATATTTCTCCAGCAGGATTATAAATGCATGCGTTTTGTTAATTTGGCACATGTAAACACACTATCAAACCGACTTTTTCCGAGCCAAATTATAACAGCAAACTCTGTGTGAACCGTTTTAAACGCAGCACAGAAAACGCAGGCGTCTTTCTTCAGCAGCGGGGAGCGTTGCCAACCAAGATAAGCTCTACTCCACACTGAGTCTGCCATATTAAACCAGACAAACACGCAACACTAAAACAGACATGCCAGCCACAGAGGAACCGAGAGCCACACACTCCCAGCTCCGTTATTACAGTGGCAATCTTCCACCAGCCTTGTTGATGACAAAAATCACGAGCAGTCATTAGAGCTGAATAGGCTAATCGTTTGCTGCTAATTCCAACCCAGGCTGACAGATGAAGGGGCCCTCACGAATGCCAGTCAGTCACAATCTAATCATATCCCACTTCGTGCATATTCATGAGCCCAGTGTGAAGAGATCATCTATTTGTCAGCGCACTGGGGAGGCGGGAGAGGCTGAGGTGTGTACTGGCACAGACGGGCGTGTTGTGAGCAGGCCCTGTTCTCTGAGACAGGGAGCGGGAGGTGGGCTGTGGGGGGGGGGTTCATCTCAGCCCCACTGATCATAAGCGGATTTGCTTGAGGAGCTGACGGGTGGGGGTGTTATCAGGACGCAACAGCGAGCGGCGGGGGCTGAGGGCAGGGTGGAGCTGGGCGGAGGTGAGGGGAAACACAGCAGGGAGGAATAAAGTGGAGTTAAGAAGCGGACACGTGATGGGTCATGGGAGGAGCCACACCTACAAATGATGGAGAATGACACCACCCCGATGCTCCTCAGATCTAGGGGGAGATGATGGATGGATGCCACCCATGTGTGTTAGCCTAACATCTATCCAACATGTCTCCAGAAAGAAGAACCAGGTGGAGAAGAAAACTGGGATAGAAGAGAGAAAAGAGGAGTGAACCGAGGCGTAGTGTGTGGCTCCTCCTCACCAGTGTGGCGAATAAGGCCCAGTTTAGCTCCCCAAGCTCCTCCTACTCACACCAGGCGTGGGTGTAGTCCTGAGCGGACCCTCCGGCTGCATGGTCAGCGTGGGCAGGGGCGGAGCCTAACGTTATGCTAATGAGACTGATGCATCTCCAATCCTATTATGTCATTGGAAGAATTCCAGGCTGCTGCAGCAGTGTAATTGAGCCACTGGAGTAATTGTGTACATCCAGGTGTGGGCAGGAAGCCCACAGGTAGTCTGTCAGAAAAGAGCCCAAGCCCCAAGTTCACAGCTCACAATCACACCGCATCCACCGACACACACCACACACACACACACACACACACACACACACACACACAGGAAGTCTGAAGCCTGGAAAGCAGCCTGCCGAGCTGTGAGGTGTGTTTGTGGGTCAAAGTGCAGCATGCTGGCGTGTGGATCAGCGGACCCGTCACCTGTATGAAGTCACACTGACACCACCTGTATGACAGATACGGCCCCGTCCACACGGTAATGGGCACTAAGGGACAAAGGATGTGGTGGGATTGCTCAGTAACATCTCACGCTGGAGGTTTACGGGCATCTGCGATTGTTTCTCTTGAGAGAAAAAGAAAAAACACAACAGCACACAGCTGTTAACTAATTACAAATACAAAATGGATGAATCAAGGCATTAATCTGAAGACACCTGTGTGACTGTACACGGCAGCAGGACCCGTCTGGGATGCTCTCAGAAGGCAAACG
Source organism: Brachyhypopomus gauderio (assembly GCF_052324685.1). Taxonomy (NCBI): domain Eukaryota; kingdom Metazoa; phylum Chordata; class Actinopteri; order Gymnotiformes; family Hypopomidae; genus Brachyhypopomus; species Brachyhypopomus gauderio. The sequence goes on from NW_027506960.1 coordinate 447,856, forward strand.
AGACACACAGAAGAGGGAGAGAGACCAGAGAGAGCAGGGAAGCATAAAGGAAGGGCAGAGATGGTGAGAGTGATGTGTACTCCATACTGATGAGCACGACTGATCTGACAGTTCACAGAAGAGAGATGAAAAGGGTGAGGAGCATCGCTGTAGGTGCTGGAGATGAGAAACCAAACATCTAAATACCTGCTGACAGGTGAAGCTGATGAGGGAGTGGGAACACATGACTAGTTAAGATGCAAGATGAAAGTCACGCTGTCGAGTGAGGAAGACTGTGGGTGGACGAGGGGTGGGTGGAGGTTGGGAGAAGGTGCGAGTGGAGTAGGGAGGCGAAGTGGGTGGAGGAGGCTCCCCACTGGATGACCTTCAGGACCTCAATGGGGCCCCAGCGAGTCAGGGAGCTCTGATGAAATGGTTTTCCATTGTAGGGCCCATCAGGTGTGTAGGGCACGGCAGGTGTGTAGGGCCCATCAGGTGTGTAGGGCCCATCAGGTGTGTAGGGCACGGCAGGTGTGTAGGGTCCATCAGGTGTGTAGGGCAAGGCAGGTGTGTAGGGCCCATCAGGTGTGTAGGGCACGGCAGGTGTGTAGGGTCCATCAGGTCTGTAGGTGTGTAGGACATGGTAGGTGTGTAGGACGTGACAGGTGTGTAGTGTATGGCAGGTGTGTAGGGTCCATCAGGTATGTAGGTGTGTAGGACATGGTAGGTGTGTAGGGCGCGGCAGGTGTGTAGGGTCCATCAGGTGTGTAGTGTATGGCAGGTGTGTAGGGTCCATCAGGTCTGTAGGTGTGCAGGACATGGTAGGTGTGTAGGGTCCATCAGGTGTGTAGGTGTGTAGGGTCCATCAGGTGTGTAGGTGTGCAGGGCCCATCAGGTGTGTAGGTGTGTAGGGTCCATCAGGTGTGTAGGTGTGCAGGTGTGTAGGGCATAGTAGGTGCACAGACCTGCCATGTCTAGAACCCATTGATGCACCAGGCAGCCAACATAAGGCAAGACAGTGACAGGACACAGCAGGACTAATGAGCTGTCCTGGTACTACAGAGGGGGAGATACTCCATCACTGCCTTTCATTCTCATTAGCAGCTGGACAGCAGGACTTTTGATTTTCATTGAGGACGACCGTCCAGCTAGATGGATGAAAATCAATAGTGAAACTAGCGTGGAACAAAAAAGAAGAAAGACTCACCTGGTCAGGCAAAGAAAGAGATCACACACTCCCACACAGGGCTGACACACAAACCTACAAACGCTCCCTGAGCTGATTAATGGCTGGTTATGAATAACCCACTTTAGTTCATGTTAGCAGGAGAAGATGCCCCCCCTCACCCTGGGGGGAGTGTGTGTGTGTGTGTGTGTGTGTGTGTGTGTGTGTGTGTGTGTGTGTGTGTGTGTGTGTTATATCTTATGTTGGTTTCATTCGTCTCCCTGCCTGCCTGAAAAATACATTAAAGTGAAAATGAAAATATCCCATAATAATAATAATGATAATAATAATATTAATGAAGACATTCATGAGGAAGTGACAGGCTCCTATTCCAGGGCTGCTGTCATTAATGTGCTGCTGCAGACGGCTCCGTGAGGACAGATCCAGGATTATTACTGCTGATCCAGGATCTTCTCTGGAGAGGTGCAGCAGTGAACACGGTTCTTCTTATTACATTTGTTATGTGTCATGAAGGCCTTGTGGTGGAAGACAGAGCAAGACCCTACCAACATCCCCCAATAGTCATATTTAGACAGAACTGCTATATCTTTGGCTTTGAGGACGTAACCAAAGCTGCATTTCAAAATGAAAACATTATATTGCTGTGTTTCCGGTAATGTCGCAATGTGTGTGTGTGTGTGTAAGAGAGAGCTGAAAAAAAGTCAGAAAATTGAAACCAAGTGAGACAGAACAGGAGGAAGAGGAAGAGGAGGAGGAAGAGGCTCCTGCTGGTGTTCCACCTGGTGGAGATTCAGCCTTCAAGACATACAAGTGCTCATTTGAGTCCAAATCCACAGAGAGACAGAGAATATCAGAACATGAGAACATGAGAACATAAGAGCCAGAAGCAGCGTGTCCATCCTGCCACCCCAGCACACTCTACCGCACTGGCCCATAAGTGTTCGTCTCTCCATCCAGGGCAGGGGATCCCGGACCGGTCCGCTCTTAATGAGGGAGCAGGGGGGGGGGGGGGGGGGGGGGGGGGATAATGAAGCTGAGCACGGCTGCTTCACACCCACAGCCTGATGGGACTGCACAGGATGGACACATGGACACGCTGGACCATGGACACGCTGGAGCATGGACACGCTGGACCATGGACACGCTAGAGCATGGACACGCTGGACCATGGACACGCTGGACCATGGACACGCTGGACCATGGACACGCTAGAGCATGGACACGCTGGACCATGGACACGCTGGACCATGGACACGCTGGACCATGGACACGCTGGACCATGGACACGCTGGAGCATGGACACGCTGGACCATGGACACGCTAGAGCATGGACACGCTGGACCATGGACACGCTGGACCATGGACACGCTGGACCACGGACACGCTGTGTCAGAGACAGCAAGAGAAGTTCAGAACACAGCTGTCAGTCAGAAATATGATGTACCAGCACAGATCTTACAGATGGAAGAGAGGAGTACACAGGGAGAGAGAGAGAGAGAGAGAGAGAGAGAGAGAGAGAGAGAGAGAGAGAGAGAGAGAGAGAGAGAGAGAGAGAGATTCTTGTGTTAGTAACACTGATGGAGAGAGTTCACAGGTTCTGATGCACCCAGAGGAGCAGAAGCTGACTAGGGGCACAGAGAAATGCCTCTGTCTCCACTTCTGTGTCTCCACCTCTGTGTCTCCACCCATGTCCACTCCATGTGACAGTCCGTGTCCGCTCAGACTTCTTTGATTGTATTTATTCCACTAATTTTACTTGGCTTGCACTAATGAGAAACTCCAGCAAGCTTGAGTAGAATCCTGGGAAAGACTTTTACTTACTGAACCTGGAATGCCTCTGCTCTCACTGCACACTTGATCAGACCCTCACTGCACACTTGATCAGACTTTCACTGCACACTTGATCAGACTTTCACTGCACACTTGATCAGACTCTCACTGCACACTTGATCAGACCCTCACTGCACACTTGATCACTCTCACTACACACTTAATCAGACCCTCACTCCACACTTGATCAGACTTTCACTGCACACTTGATCAGACTCTCACTGCACACTTGATCAGACTCTCACTGCACAGTAAGAATGCAGAGCTTCTCTCCAGAAGGCATTTTCTGATTAAATGTTTCCTCATTTAAATAATATTTGGCGAGTCTCATCACGGCAATCACAGAATATTTAAGAATGTTTCTCTTCAACAGACTGAACAACAGAACTGGTTACACAACCATCTTCACTGAGAAGACAGGCACACACTTCTCACCGTACACTGGACCACACCGCCATGCGTGCGGGCTTGACTGTCCGCCGGGGATTGAGGGGCGTGTGGAGACTTGATGGACATTTGGAGGCCAATGCCATGCACCGCTGTAGTCCTGGCTCAGAACCACGGTGGAGAAGCAGAAGGTCATGTGAGCATGTGGACTGGGTTTGCATCCTCTACCTCGAGAAGTCGCCCATGCCACTGGCCTTGCCTGACCCTGGTTTAACAACACGCCTGTGGAGGCCAAGCATTGTCTGTGAACACTCCTGGAGATGTTTACTGTAGCCTAATAAAACTACCTGAAAAGCGGCAGAGATCCTTGCATTTCAATGTCATGGAAACAACACTCATGGAAGCCAATTTCTGATGAAGTCCCAGGCAGAGGAGATTCCCCCTGGAGCTCCACACTCACCATGGGTTCCAGCAGTGAGATGATTGTGGGAGAGACTTCCACAGATGCTGCGGGGTTCACACGCCAGCTATACACACCTGCTACACACGCCAGCTATACACACCTGCTACACACGCCAGCTATATAAACCAGCAACACACCTCTGCTATACTAGAAAGACAGAGAGTCCAGACTCTGAGGGATAATGTGAGCTGGGCTGCTGCTGTGAGTTCTCTGGGTTTGTGAGGTACTATATGTACCCAGCTGGGGTTCTCTGGGTTTGTGAGGTTTTATATAAACCCAGCTGGGGTTCTCTGGGTTTGTGAGGTTTTATATAGACCCAGCTGGGGTTCTCTGGGTTTGTGAGGTACTATATGTACCCAGCTGGGGTTCTCTGGGTTTGTGAGGTTTTATATAAACCCAGCTGGGGTTCTCTGGTTTTGTGAGGTATTATATTAACCCAGCTGGGGTTCTCTGGTTTTGTGAGGTACTATATAAACCCAGCTGGGGCTCTCTGGGTTTTTGAGGTACTATATTAACCCAGCTGGGGTTCTCTGGGTTTGTGAGGTACTATATTAACCCAGCTGGGGTTCTCTGGGTTTGTGAGGTACTATATATACCCAGCTGGGGTTCTCGGGGTTTGTGAGGTACTATATAAACCCCTGTGGGAAGCCCCACACAAGTCCCACACTCTGTGAATGAAACCCTGTGTAGGCAGCGAGACTTCAGCAGTGAAGGAACAGCACCTGATGGTGCTCACGTCAGAGAGAAGTCACTTGACCTCAACCTGAACCTGTGTGTGTGTGTGAGTTTATGAAGTAGATAATGGTGAATAAATATGTGGGTCTTGGAATACCTCCATGTAGGACACAACTATCATATACACTGCACCATCGCCTTACTTACTTAGTTATAATTTAACAGCACACACACACACGCACGCACGCACGCACACACGCGCACACACACACACACACACACACACACACACACACACACACACACACACACACACACACAGCATGACAGTGTAATAATAGTTGCAGTGATGTTTTTCCACCTCATTAACTCCCTCCCGACTGCCGTGAGGGTCATTCATCCTGGTGGGTGGTGGGGGGTCAGGCACTAGTGTTTCCACCCAGGGGTGTTTAACACTCGGGAATAACGTGAGCCACCGGAGGAAAGGTGTGTGACGCGTGAGGCTACTGAACCGCATCACTGACGTGTGCGCGTGTGCCGTGGGGGCTCAGTGCAGGAAATGCCTGCTGAAGAGACATAGAGAAAGACCACAGAACCACAGCGTCCGCCACAGAACCACAGCGTCCGCCACAGAACCACAGCGTCCGCCACAGAACCACAGCGTCCGCCACAGAACCACAGCGTCCGCCACAGAACCACAGCGTCCGCCACAGAACCACAGCGTCCGCCACAGAACCACAGTGTCTGTGACTTTGAGGAAAGCTTTCTCCTTGCTCTCTCCTCACCATGGCAACCACCTTCCCAGCCAGTCAAATGCACTGATGAGACAAGAAAGTGAAAACACGCCACGGTGGATGATCGTGTTGTCATGGCGCCGACAGCCTCAGCGCAGGAGCAAGGGGTGATATGTGTGTGTGTGTGTGTGTGTGTGTGTGTAGGTGGGTGTGAGCGTGTGTGTAGGTGGGTGTAGGTAGTCACATGACGGACATTAAACCTCGATGGAGACTAGCAGTTTACATTAAAAACGTGGATGATTTGGAGAAGGGGCAAAATAATTCTGACAGAGTGACCTGAAGGGTGACAGCCCAGCGGGAACCTTGAATCATGGCTGCCACAATTTCTTAAGACTTTTATTCTGAAACAATTACTCGAGGATGGACTGCACACACCATCTTGGACCTGAGCCAGCAACAATGCCTCTGCCACCATGGCCAGTCATCAATAAACTTCATGGTCTGAGTGCCAATATCAGGGGGTGATTCAGCCTGTCTGACCTGCTAAACCTGCGGTCTCTCGGGGAGGTGCGGCCTCTCCGTGCCCAAACAGGCTCTGGACTTTCTGAACTCCTGTGATCACAGACAGCTGCAGCATGAATCAGAGAGAAGAGAACTGCTTCAAACAGGCACTGAGACCACATGTGAGGGACTCTTAATGAACCAGCAACCAACGTATTATGAACAATGGTTCAGATCTTCTGCTGAAATGCGTACCGCAAAATACACCTAGCGAAGATTTCACAACCTACATCATTAGAGGAGGAAAGAGCAACTCTGCAGACCACGTTCTACCTGGGACCTTCTGGACAATATTTCTACTCTTACTGTCAGGAAAGAGAAAGTCAGGAAAGGCT
>NW_027506960.1:459005-461505 GCF_052324685.1 Brachyhypopomus gauderio
GAGCTTTGTTCTGAGCTGTCAGATCCTTCATGTTCATAAGGGGCCACAGTCCTGACATCCTGGTGGAGATCCACCTGTGTCTGTCGCAAAGACTGGAGGAACACGGAGGGAGGAGCAAGAACAACAACAACAACAACAACACACACACACACACACACACACACACACACACACACACACACACACACACACACACACACACACACCATCTCACACACACACACACACACACACACACACACACACACACACCATCTCACACACACCATCTCACACACACACACACCACACACACACACACACACCAACTCTCTCTCACACACACACTCACACACGCTCATACATACACGTGCGCACGCAGACACGCACACACACGCACACACACACACACACACACACACACACACACACACACCATCTCACACACACACACACACACACACACACACACACACACACACACCATCTCACACACACACACACACACACACACACACACACACCATCTCACACACACACACACACACACACACCACACACACACACACACACACACACACACACACACACACACACACACACACACACACACCATCTCACACACACTCACACACCATCTCACACACACACACACACACCATCTCACACACACACACACACACACACACACACACCAACTCTCTCTCACACACACACTCACACACGCTCATACATACACGTGCGCACGCAGACACGCACACCACACGCGCACCACACACACACACACACACACACACACCACCTCAACACACGTGCACACCCCTAACCTCCACCACCCCCCCAACCTCCACCACCCCCCTAAGCCCCGCCCCAACCCTAAGCCCCACCCCCCACCCCCACCCCAGCCCTCACAGCTCTAAACTCCATGTCACATCAGGCTATAGGCCTCACAGTTCACTATCAGAAAATACCCAACACACCGACATAGCATCACAAACACACCAATTGCAAACACACAGATCGCAAACATACCACAGAAGGACTCGTTTTAAACCTCAGCAATCTTTATGTCACACACAACCCCCCTCCCACACACACACACACACACATATACCAATCCAAACACTGCTCTCTAACGCAGGACAATATGCTGTGTATTTACAACACACTTAAAAGTCACACAGCCTCACATGCAGACACACACACACACACACACACACACACACACACACACACACACACACACACACACACACACACACTCGCCTTTGGTTCTTGCTAAGGGAATAAAACAGCAGATATGAAGAAATGATCTCCACTCTGTGACATATTTGGGTTTCAAATCAAAGGCGAAGCTCCTGAAACAGTGAACAAAGGTAATCCTGACATGGGCGGAATTAAAGAATCCCTGCATGACACACACACACACGCACGCACACGCGCACGCGCACACACACACACACACACACACACACACACACACACACACACACACACACACACACACACACACACACACACAGACACACAGCTGTGGGAATCAGCAGAGAGCCAGTAGCTGTTTTGGCATCAGGTCAAACACCACTCCACCACTGAGCTTGCACACGCACGAAGGTGGGGGTTTCTGTTGCCTTGACAGACGTGTGTGTGTGACACATATCCCCACCCCTGTGTGTGTGTGTGTGTGTGATGCATATCCCCTCCCCTGTGTGTGTGTGTGTGTGTGTGTGTGTGTATGTGTGTGTGTGTGTGTGTGTGTGTGTGTGAGATGCATATCCCCTCCCCTGTGTGTGTGTGTGTGTGTGTGACACCTATCCCCTCCTGTGTGTGTGTGTGTGTGCATGATGCATATCCCCACCCCTGTGTGTTTGTTGTGTGTGTGTGTGTGTGTGTGTGTGTGTGTGTATGTATGTTTGACACATATCCCCACCCCTGTGTGTGTGTGTGTCCTCTAGCAGACAGCCTGTGGTAAGACCAACCCTCCTGCCTCAATGATGTCATGTCTGAGCGTTGACGGTAGGTGTCTGGTTATTAGCCGTGTTGAGTCCACGCTGGGTGAGCGGTTCCTCCCAGGCCCAGTTCTACGTCTGACGTTGGGCTCTTACCTACAGACTTGACGGCGATGATCTTGGTAGCGTTGCCCTCCCCGATGGGCTGCCACGTGCTGTTGGCTGCACCTCCACCCTGCGTCCAGGCGGTGGCGCTACAGCGGTACTGTCCCTCGTCGGAGGGGAAGGTGTCGCGGAGCACCAGGGTGTAGGTGTCTGGGCCCACGCGCTCCACGTGCACGCCTCCGTATCTGTGCCGCTCCAGGTAGGCGGAGCCCGGACGCACGGTGCCATCGCGGCCCACGGAGGCCAGGTCCACAGCGGCGCCGGTGCCGTCTCGGTCGGCCCATTGCCAGAGGACGGACAGGACGCCGAGCGTAGAGTGGACGGAGCAGGTGAGCAGGATACGCTCGCCCTCCATCACCGAGGAGGAGTCGGTGGACAAGGAGACGCTGAGGTTGCTGCCTGAGAGA
>NW_027506960.1:466505-484005 GCF_052324685.1 Brachyhypopomus gauderio
GGTCCACCCCAGTACACAGCCAATTAGCAGATGACCCAGGAAAGGGTGTTTGCATAATGTACAGTCCAGTACAATATACATTTCACCAAAACATGTGTGTTTGGTGTGTATAGGGTGACTGGGTGACCGGGTGACAGGGCGACCAGGTGACCGGGTTCAGTGCCTTGCTGCAACCAACCTGGGACCACAGCATGTTGTTCTGACACATGTGAATGCAACAGGACACATGTGTAAGGTAAGAAGCCCTAGCCCCGGGCAGACGGGTCAGCCAGACGCTTAAAGCACATGATGCTTCCTCCATGTAAATATGACTAGTGAGGGCATTGGCAGCACATGCAGCATACGGTCTCCTCCAAACAAGAACATATCTGGGGCATTTTCCAGGGGGCAGCAGAATCCCTAGGGGGGCAGCAGAATCCTCAGGGGGGCAGCAGAATCCCCAGAGGGGCAGCAGAATCCCCAGGGGGGCAGCAGAATCCCCAGGGGGGCAGCAGAATCCTCAGGGGGGCAGCAGAATCCTCAGGGGGCAGCAGAATCCTCAGGGGGGCAGCAGAATGCCCAGGGGGGCAGCAGTTGTGCCGCAGGAACACAAGTGCACACGAACCAATCGACTAGAAAAATCCAATTTAAAGTTCACGTTTCACTTCAAAGACTAACTCCAAAACATGAGATTAAGATAATCAGATTAAGATGTAACGAAATGCTAGCTGTTGCTAGATGAAACATTATGATGCATTAATATACAGAAACATTTAAAAACACTACCCTACAGGCCGTTTCTTCACATTATTATACATATATGAAAATTAGCTGGTCTTACAACACAGAGCCTTAACCACTCGAGACAGCAATTTCCCCACTGCCTTCAATGGATTAAAAGTTACAACATTCCTGCCCTTTGAAAACCGCACACACGTATGGACGTGAATTATTCATCAGCTAATTAAAGGAATATTTACGCATCAGCGCCCCCTGGAGGTCCAGTGCAGGCGTCGGTTGTCCGGTGGGACGGTCTCGCCTCCATGCCCGTGTAGCGGAGTTCCTGGCTCCGCTCACATGCGTGTGCGGAGGTGTGAGGGAGCACAAGGGAGCAGTGTGCGCAGCCTCTCAAAGCCTGCTTGTTCCTCATCGCCGCCGTAGAAATGCCACCACCTCCTGCGTAACCGGCCGGGTGGAGCGGACACCCTCCCCCGCTCGACCCCACGTCCGCATGCCCTCCTGCCCCTGCAGCCCAGAGACCTCGGTGCTCAGCTGCTCACGGGGTCATTTCACCCCGTTCTGACACCCACGCTGCACAAAAGCCCCAGTGTTGGTGTTGGGGGGGGGGGGGGGGGGGGGGGTGTGTGTGCAGCGCTCACTCCTCACATCTGTATCAATGGCATTCAGCTTTCACATCAACAGGCCACACCCACTGGACTATTCAACGAGAGAATGACAGTGAATGTGTGGGGAACTGGAACAGAGAGATGATGTGCAGGAGAGAGTGAGAAGATGAGATGGGGAGAAGATCTAGAGAGAGAGAGAGGGATTGAGAGAGAGGGAAGAAAGAGAGAGACGGTTTTTGATTGGAGATGGAGAGGTGGAGACCTCAGGGCAGGCTGAGTGAAGCCTCAGTGAGACCAAAGCTGAGAACACTGCAGTTCAGGTGGAGGGACCGTAGCTCCTACACCGCCTGGTGGGACGGGCTACGCTCGGTCTCAGGCTGGCCACGCCCCTCCTCTCCCACAAAGGTCTGTGTGCACTAGCTGTGGAAGCTGGCTAAGGAAAATGCCCTGAAAACAAAGTGTAACGTGGGAATCTCCATCTGAATCACCGGCCCAGCTCGCAGCGCCCACGCCTGACCCTGCGTGCCTCGTAACTGCGTCTCACTCCAAACAGCGGGTGTGATTCTGTAAAGAGTGTCATCACAGAACGCATGCGCACCCTTCTGATGCCGTTCCACTGCTCTCATAACCAACACCTTCGCCATCCAAAGGAAAGGCGAACGCGTCTCACGAGCCGCGTGGACCATTACATCAGATGGTGAGGGGGAGGCCCACCTGCCTACAGCTGCAACTGATTAGGCAACAGACGAGTGTGGGACGAGCTTCACCGCACGTCGTGGTGCGGAGCGTGGGGAAGGCCAGCACGGCCCGCTCCAAACGCCTCCGGCTGAAGCGCTCACAGCCATAAAAAGGCAGCAGAGATGGCAGACGGTGGTGCGGACTGCTCCCTGCGGAGAGGAGGCTGCTCCCCTCCTGGCCCGGCTCGCTCCGGCCGGGCCCGACCAGGCGGTGCCTGGAACTGCTGATGTCACCGCTGATGAGCTTTGATCATTAATCCCCGTGGAATCGCTTCATACTAATTCCCCTGGCTCTGGGGAGTCTGATGGGGAGATGCCCAAGTCGCATTTGGCAGTGACAAACGAAAGATTAACCAAACGGCTGCGATAAAACCACGATGAATGATGGTGTCAACAACCCCCAGATCACAGCTCGGAGAGGACAGGAACAGGCCAGATCAGACTGGTACATGTCACAACTGCTGATATGTAATAAGCTATATAGAAAAAGCAAACATACTGAATCCACGATGGTATGATATAATAAGAAGATAAATTGTGCCTTTCACAATACCCAAGGTCAGAAAAACATTTAAATGCATGTGCACACACATATGAGTGTTTGGTTGTTTGTGGGCTGAATCTAACTCTACGTCAGGAACAGCTTCAACAAGCTCAGATTTGGCTCAGCTTTCTATGCCAGGAAGGGCGTCATTAGCGTTAGCCCGCCTCCAATCTGAACACCTCCACCTACACCTAGCATTAGCCCACCTCCAATCTGAACACCTCCACCTTATACATCACACTAATGGAGTCATTAGCGTTAGCCCGCCTCCAATCTGAACACCTCCACCAAACCTTATACATCACACTAATGGAGTCATTAGCATTAGCCCGCCTCCAATCTGAACACCTCCACCTACACCTTATACATCACACTAATGCATACCTGTCAAGTGTCCCGTTTTGGCCGGGACAGTCCCGTATTTTACCGCTCTGTCCCGGAGACGTCCCGTATTTTTATTTTCCCGTATTTGTCCCGTATTTTCAGTTTTCAATTATTATTTTTTTAAAGCATTCATGTGCCGCTCCAAACAGAATTCTGTCACTAGCCTCGCGAGAACTGCCACCCAGAATACTGCAGGTGGCAGTTCTCGCGAGGCTAGTGACAGAATTCTGTTTGGAGCGACACATGAATGCTTTTAAAAAAATATAAAAATTGAAAACTCGCAGGTTTAGTGTCGACAGTGGGAGCAAACGTGGAACAACAAATCAGTATTTAACGAGAGAAGGCAGTCCTGCCTAAAAAGCTAAGCGTACGTGTAAGTACCTTGACGAATGGGACAGGGAATTTATTTTCCTAAAGAGGAGCATGAAGGGGCACAGCTACTCATTCTGTAAGATATGTAGCTGTGATTTTAGTGCCTCTCATGGGGGAAGGAACGATGTCCATCAGCACGAACAATCTGCCAAGCACAAACGCGGACTAAAGGCACAGAAATATGCCCAGGAGATGTCCCCATTTGTAGCTAGAAATACCACTAGAAATTTTAAATTTTTTAATTCATTTGTAGTTCAAAACATATTTGGGGTGTTTTTTCTTCACTTTTGCCACTCCAAAGACGTTTTCGTTTCTCCTACAGCCTCGATTGCGGCTATATGCAAATAACTGATTATGCAAATTAGGCTATGACGTCATATACGGGAAATGTCCCGTATTTTTAAATACAAAACTTGACAGGTATGCACTAATGGAGTCATTAGCATTAGCCCGCCCCCAATCTGAACACCTCCACCACACCTTATACATCACACTAATGGCGTTATTAGCATTAGCCCACCTCCAACCTGAACACCTCCACCACACCTATACATCACACTAATGGAGTCATTAGCATTAGCCCGCCTCCAATCTGAACACCTCCACCTACACCTTATACATCACACTAATGGAGTCATTAGCATTAGCCCGCCCCCAATCTGAACACCTCCACCACACCTATACATCACACTAATGGAGTCATTAGCATTAGCCCACCTCCAATCTGAACACCCCCACCACACCTTATACATCACACTAATGGAGTCATTAGCATTAGCCCGCCTCCAATCTGAACACCTCACCCACACCTTATACATCACACTAATGGAGTCATTAGCATTAGCCCGCCTCCAATCTGAACACCTCCACCTACCTTATACGTCACACTAATGAAGTCATTAGCATTAGCACACCTCCAATCTGAACACCTCCACCACACCTTATACATCACACTAATGGAGTCATTAGCATTAGCCCAGCTCCAATCTTGAGCATCTCCACCCATGAATGTGTGCATGATGAACTTCATCTTCAACACATGACATTTGCGTGATTGTCTGGAATCACGGTTAGTGGAGAAGGAGGGTAACAGGTCCACAGGGTAACGTGAACATACGAGAACATCTGTGATGGACCACTGACACCCAGCAGTGACACTCACACAAAAAACTCTGATGAACCATCAGGAGCTCAACGACAGCTTCATGCCACACAGACGGTGGTGCACCACCCAAACACTGCTGAACTGCTGAGCTGGTGTGGGCGTAGGTGTGAGGCAGCTGTTCTCAGTGTTCAGCATGTTGTAAAGCCCTGCTAGCTGCATCCCACACAGCTGCTGCTTGACCTGTCCCTGTGGTGGACTGAGAACGTGTCATGGTGGAGACATCCGGGTGGAGGAGACATCTGGGTGGAGGAGACATCTGGGTGGAGGAGACTCGCAGGTGGGGGGGGGGGGGGGGGGGGGGGGGGGCTCCTAGACTCCATATCCAGCACCAGCTGCTGTGAAATACAGCATTCCAGTGTGGGGAGGGCAATCTGGAGAGTCTGACTGCCATGCTGACATGATAGAATCCCACATCATACTGAGTCAAGCAAGGGACCAGGGTCAGGGTTAGGACCAAGGTTAGGGGTAGAGTTAGGACCAGGGTCAGGGTTAGGACCATGGTTAGGGTTAGGGGTAGAGTTAGGACCAAGGTCAGGGTTAGGACCAAGGTTAGGGTTAAGGGAAGAGTTAGGACCAGGGTCAGGGTTAGGACCAAGGTTAGGGTTAGGGGTAGAGTTAGGACCAGGGTCAGGGTTAGGGGTAGAGTTAGGACCAGGGTCAGGCTTAGGAGAGGGTTCGAAAGGGTTGAAGGGTTAGGAAAATGGAACAGGGATCATTACCCTCATGGGCCATGCGTCACCCACAGGTCAGGGGTTCCTTACACTCACCTGTGGGCTGGACTTTCACAGTGGTCTTGTCGGACTGCTTGCGCGTCATTGCGTACCAAGAGCGGTCCGGGTCTTGGATCCACTCAGAAGCCTCGCAGTAGAACTGGCCCTGGTCTGCGGGCTGCAGCTTGTAGATGGTGAGCCGGTAGGTGCTGGCACTGGTCTTGTCCAGCCGTAGGTCTCCGGAGGCGAGACGCTGGCGGTAGGACCCGCCGGGCCTCAGCACGAACTCCCTGGAGAGGGTGACGAGGTCGCGGGGTGTGCCGGAGGGCTCCTCGGCCGGACGTAGGTACCAGCCCACCGCCAGGTGTGTGTGCTGAGTGGTCTTATGCGTGACCTCACAGCTCAGCTGAAGTGTATCGCCCTCCACCGTGGACAGGGACTGGGCCACTGACGTCACTGACAGCGTGTCGGGAATCACTGCGGGTAGAGTGAGAACGACAGCCTGGATCAGACAGGACGAAAACAAGAACTTTCGTACAAAAACACCTCAGTGGGACACATTAACGTTTGAATTTAGTCTAGCTGTGTTGTTCTCACCATCAACCTCTCATTCCTCCGTATCCTCTCAGCAGATATCTCTCTATTCCCCTACTCCTCTGCACATCTCTCTTCCTGGATATATGTCTCCGTCTCTACCCTGTCTCTGTCTCTTTTCTGTCTCTTTCTCCCCCTTTCTCCTTTGATCTCTGTCTCCATCACCACTCTCTACACACTGTCTCTTGGCAGACAGTCATCTGCCCGTCACTGGCTTCTCTCTCCATCTTCAACATGTCACCATGGAAGAAGTGTTTCTACATGCCTATGAGCCTGTGCTTGTGTGTATATGTATGCATAAATAAAGGTCTGTGTGCAAATTTGTCACAGAACCACGATTCATGTTCAACACACAGACATACAGACTCACAAGACATGCTATCTTTTGCAATGCCCAAGATGCCAGGATTTTGTTCCTTCTATCTCTCTCTCTCTCTCACACACACACACACACACACACACACACACACACACACACACACACACACACTCACACACACACAGTCCTCTATCAGCACTGCGTCCCCCCTGCAGACAGCTACACACGAGCACACCAGCTCTGTCTCTGCGCGCCCTGATTAGCCTCCCTGCTCACACAGCAGCGCAGCGAGTCTGGCTGGTACCGCTGGGCCCGGCCCGATAGCATCTCTCACTCAGATCCGCTCCTGCTGGCCCGCTGACGACCCGACAGAGTTCTTCGTGTGCGCACGAGCAGCGTGGTGCACATGAACGAGCACCACGCTACACCGCTGTGACCCGTGAGCTTACATCCCTCTTCTGCTGACGTTCTCTCCGGTTCCGAGGTATCAGTTCCCCACACGCTTTTGTTTTGAGCCACTCGGGAGAATGAGAACACATTTTAAACGCACTGCAGCTGTACCAGTGACGGAAGGACAGGAACTCTTCAGCAGGTTCTGAACAGGACTATTTATAGACTACAAAAAGAACAAGGGACGCAGATAGAAGCATTTGAGGAGGAAGGGACGTCTACACTGTGTAGGACACTGTCTACACCCAGGGGCGGTTCTAAAGAGCACACGTAAATGCCCCCATATATATGGATGTGTGGTCAGTGTGTGGACCCTGGTCAGTGTGTGGACGCCGCTCGAGTGAGTATATTTCTAAATGCTGTAAAGCATGGGCATCTGTGAGAGAAAATATCAGTCAACAGATCAAGGGGACAAAGGCAGAATGAGGGCGGGACGAGGGCGGGGTGAGTGTGGGATGGGGCGGGGCGAGGGCGGGGTGAGTGTGGGACGAGGGCGGGGTGAGTGTGGGACGGGGGCGGGGCGAGGGCGGGGTGAGTGTGGGACGAGGGCGGGGTGAGTGTGGGACGGGGGGGGCGGGGCGAGGGCGGGGTGAGTGTGGGACGAGGGCGGGGTGAGTGTGGGACGGGGGGGGCGGGGCGAGGGCGGGGTGAGTGTGGGACGAGGGCGGGGTGAGTGTGGGATGGGGCGGGGGTGAGTGTGGGATGGGGCGGGGTGAGTGTGGGACGAGGGCGGGGTGAGTGTGGGATGGGGCGGGGTGAGTGTGGGACGAGGGCGGGGTGAGTGTGGGACGAGGGCGGGGTGAGTGTGGGACGAGGGCGGGGGTGAGTGTGGGACGAGGGCGGGGTGAGTGTGGGATGGGGCGGGATGAGTGTGGGACGAGGGCGGGGTGAGTGTGGGATGGGTGCGGGACGAGGGCGGGGTGAGTGTGGGATGGGGCGGGGTGAGTGTGGGACGAGGGCGGGGTGAGTGTGGGATGGGGGCGGGGCGAGGGCGGGGTGAGTGTGGGTGCTATGGGTGCTGGGATGCTATGGGGGTGGGCTGAGGAACAGACAGTGTGCTCAAACCTCCATTCTGCCCTTGTGTTTTTCTGTTGTTGAGAGTTTCAGTCCCTCAGTAAGTCTTTGTTGCCTAATGAGCTAGTCTGGGCTTTCAGCCTTATCTGAAGCTACTGTCACTACAAATGTAGCTCTAAATTCACACTGTCACCGCAAAAATAAAACAGAACGAAGATGCTTCAAGGTCCTCAAAGGCCCCAGCAAGCGAGCTCACTTTAAACACGCTTTCTCCCTCTCCCTCAGAGTCTAGGACGCAAACAAAAAAAGCTTGACTGTGTTACAAAAGGCTCGGTGACAGTCTCAGAAAGAGAGAGTCAGACAGAGCTGCAATCCTGTGTGTTTACACCGGCACGTCTGTTCAGACCCTGGGGCCGACGTCATTGGGGTCCGTCGGTATGAGCTCACTGCTTAAAGCTCTTCACCACAGCCCACCACCCGCCAAGAGCATCACTGCCTCACATGACTGAATGTGTACAAGCAAGCTACTCCAGGCAAGCTGCTCTACTCAGGGTTAACACACGCACACACACACACACACACGCGCGCACACACGCGCGCACACACACGCGCACACGCACACACACACGCACACACGCACACACACACGCACACACACACGCACACACACACACACACACGCACGCACGCACACACAGGTTTCCTCCATTACTCACAACCGAGAGACAGAAGACCCAAGACTGCTAGTGAAGCAAGAGAAATGAGTGAGATGAAGGAGAGAGAGAGGCAGAGGTATGAAGGAGTGAGAAAGAGAAAGAGAGACAGAGGGATGAAGGAGTGAGAGAAAGGGATGAAGGAGTGACTGGTCACTGGGAGTCTGGAGCATTAACAGCACACTCCAGCCACTAGACTCCTACCTACTACTACTACTACCATTACTACTATTACTACTATTACTACTACATACTACTTACCCCTACCTACTACTACTACCTACTACTATTACTACTACATACTACCTACCCCTACCCACTACTACTACCTACTACATACTACTACTACTACTACTACTACAACATACTACCTACCCCTACCTACTACTACTACTACTACTACTACTACTACTACATACTACTCACCCCTACCTACTACTACTACCAGTACCTACTACATACTACTACTACTACTACTACTACTACATACTACCTACCCCCTACCTACTACTACTACCTACTACATACTACTACTATTACTACTACATACTTCCTACCCCTACCTACTACTACTACTACTACATACTTCCTACCCCATCCTACTACTACTACTATTACTACTACATACTTTCTACCCCTACCTACTACTACTACTACTATTACTACTACATACTTCCTACCCCTACCTACTACTACTACTACTACTATTACTACTACATACTTCCTACCCCTACCTACTACTCCTACTTGCTACCCCTACCTACTACTAAATACATACTACTACTACATACTACCTACTTTTACTTACTACCCCTACCTACTACTAAATACATGCTATTACTACATACTACCTACTTTTACTTACTACCCCCACCTACTACCCCCACTTACTACTCCTACCTACTACCCCCACCTACTACTCCTACCTACTACCCCCACCTACTACTCCTACCTACTACTCCTACTACCCCTACCTACTACCCCTACCTACTACCCCCACCTACTACCCCTACCTACTACCCCCACCTACTACCCCTACCTACTACCCCCACCTACTACCCCCACCTACTACTTCTACCTACTACCCCTACCTACTACTCCTACCTACTACCCCCACCTACTACTTCTACCTACTACCCCTACCTACTACCCCCGCCTACTACTCCTACCTACTCCTACACCCAAAGCTGCGTCTCTCAGAACTGAGCCAAGAACAACAGTGAGAGGGAGTGATGAAGAGATGGAGAGTGATGATAGACAGAGAGAGAGTGATGAAGAGATGGAGAGAGTGATGGAGATAGACAGAGAGAGTAATAAAGAGATGTGAGCAGCACTGAACATCTCCTTCTCCCACTGTGTTCTGCCTCACACCAGAGACAGCAGCACGGTTCTTCAGAAAGACAAACAGTGGCGTGGAAAGAATAAATGTTCCAAGTGTGAAGAGATTTGGGCCAGAGGATATAAGGAGCCTCACTCCTGTTCACGGAGGTCAATGATGGTCCATAGTGTGTGTTTGTGTGTAGGTGTGTGTGAGTGTGTGTTTCAGTGCAGCCTTAGATGCATTCATCCCACTCCAACTCAGTAACGAGAACCTGACAATCGTCATGATAACTGTACCACCCAAACGCAAACGTGTTACCCAACAATGAGGAGCTACCCTGACCCACAGCTACCATTAGATACTACATTTTGTTACCATAACAACTTCCCAACAAGAGCAGCAGCAATGACTGTTTCTATGCCAACAATAAATTCTTGACTTGATATGATTTATGGTTTAACATTCAGAGGACATCAAATAAGTTATCTCAGGATGTTGAGGCAGGAGATCCAGAGAGATGTAGGAGATTCAAAGAGAATCAGAAGATACAGAATGAGGGTATCGAGAATCTGGGAGCTGGTGCGTTAGGCAGACAGTCAGGGAGACGTTCCTGCACGTGTCCGGACAGCCAGGGAGACGTCTTCGCAAGTGTGCGGACAGTCAGGGAGACATCTTCGCAAGTGTTCGGACAGCCAGGGAGACGTTCTTGCACGTGTCCGGACAGCCAGGGAGACGTTCTTGCACGTGTCCGGACAGCCAGGGAGACGTTCTTGCACGTGTCCGGATAGTAGTCCCATTTCACCCACACGTTGAGTGTGTGTGACTTTGCTGCAACTCCTACAACAAGATGTTAGTCTCCTCCCCATCTATGAGAGGGACACATCGTCATGGCCTCATATCTTAATCAAAGAAAGTGCGTTACAGAAACTGACATGAGCTTCATACTTCTCCTCAACATGTGGCCAGAACGTCTACCAGGACCAGGAGGCCGTTGGCCCTGGGCTCAGATGCCTGAGAGGGGCCTGGAGAGAGACCCAAGACTTCCACTGCACTCCGTAACTGTGGACTAGTTAAATGAAAATGTCCAGGGCTGCCGGCTGGTCTGCTGGCAGACCTGCTGGTGGAGGCTGGAGGTCTCCTCAGGTGTCGGAGATGAACATGTGGAGAACTAGCAGAGAGCAGCAGCCTGCATCCTCTTATCTGCTGCTGCAATTCAATTTGCTGTGTGGCTGAGTAAAGACAATGAGTGAAGTGAAGGAGCATCTCCCTCCTGGAGCTCCAGGAGATGAGGCTGTCCTCCACAGAGAGGAGAACGTTAACTCTGCTCATCTCCATTACAATATCAAACAGCCACGCCTGCAAGAGGCACTGCCAATTAACATAATCCCGCCGTTAATTCAAATGCAAAAAGCGTTAGGGATTAATTAAACAATTAGCGGAGAAAAGAACAAAGGATAAGTGGGAAATATGCCCCCCCTCCACACACACACACACACACACACACACACACACACACACACTCCCAAAGGCATGCTCGTTTCCTTGACGCGGGTTTGGACACTTTCTGGGCTCATGAGAGAGAGAGTAGTTCTGAGGAATATGAGGGTTCAAAGCCACTGAAGATGAAGGTGTGGTGCATCGGGCATTTCTGTGTGATGTGCAGCTCGTCAGGGCGGTGTCAGGGCGATGTCAGGGCGGTGTCAGGGCGGTGTCAGGGCGATGTCAGGGCGGTGTCAGGGCGGTGTCAGGGGACTAAGGCTGCCTTAGTTGCTGCCGTTCATTCATGGAGCTTCTCTAATTGCTTCACTCACCCACAAGGTCCACATCGCGACCCCTGACTATGCCGGGACCCCTGACCACACCTGTCCATCAGCGATAACAAGATAACTTACTGTGCGCAATGAGAAAATATGGCAAGGGATGAAAAGAGACATAAAGAGAAAGAGAAGAGAGAGAAAACAAACTGCAAAGGAGAATCTAAGAAAGAGAACAGTCAGGAAAGCAAGTCTGCACAGAGGAGGTCTGCACAGAGGAGGTCTGCACAGAGGAGGCTTCAAGAGGTCATGAGCTTTTGGATGGGTCTGTGATTTCTCTCTTAAACTCTACATCAAATCCTGCTGAGAGAGAAGAGAAACAGTTGAGCTGACCTCTCCAGCAGACCTGCTGCAAACTGTCTGCTTCAAACACAGACCTGCTTCAAACTGTTTGCTTTAAACGAGACCTCCTTCAAACCCGACCGTCCATTTCTCATAAACACACACTCCCCATCTCTCCCATACCCTACAGCCAACATGACCTCTTTCCTTTCTCTAATACAGAACACAGACTCACACACGTTCACGCGCGAGTGCTACAGGTAGTCCTCTGACTCGAGTACACACTCCTTCCTGCAGTTGTTCGAAAGCATGAAAACTCATTATGATGCATAAGCCACCAACAGGCATGTGCACGCCCACACACACACACACACACACACACAGCTAAAAGACTAATGCTGTGCTGAGATGGCGGAGTGTGTCGCAGTGAATCTTGCAGAGTGGCTCCCGATTGTGTGACGAGAGAGAGAGAGAGAGAGAGAGAGAGAGAGAGAGAGAGAGAGAGAGAGAGAGAGAGAGAGAGAGAGAGAGAGAGAGAGAGAGATGGGTTTTATGTAATATAAATAAAATAAGAAACTCAGAACCCCCCCACACGCAGGTTCTCCTACACCACAGGCTACTAGCCTGGTCACTGCAGTTACTAAAACTGAACCTAAATATGTTCAAGGAAGATAAATCTAAATAGAAAACCTCCCTACAGCTTTTGAGAGAAACACCACCACAGCACCACCACAACACCACCACAGCGACCACAGCACCACCACAACACCGCCACAACACCGCCACAGCGACCACAGCACCACCACAACACCGCCACAGTGACCACAGCACCACCTCAACACCACCACAGCGACCACAGCACCACCACAACATCACCACAGCACCACCACAGTGACCACCACAGCACCACAGCGACCACAGCACCACCATAACACCACCACAGCACCACCACAGTGACCACAGCACCACCACAGTGACCACCACACCACCACCACCACCACAGCGACCACCACACCACCACCACCACAACAACCACAGCACCACCACAACACCACCACAGCGACCACCACAACACCACCACAACACCGCCACAACACCACCACAGCGACCACAGCACCACCACAACACCACCACAGTGACCACAGCACCACCACAACAGCACCACCACAACACCGTCACAGTGACCACAGCACCACCACAACAGCACCACCACAACATCACCACAGCGACCACAGCACCACCACAGCGACCACAGCACCACCACAACACCACCACAGCGACCACCACACCACCACAGCACCGTCACAGTGACCACAGCACCACCACAACACCACCACAGCACCGCCACAACACCACCACAGCACCACCACAGCGACCACAGCACCACCACACCACCACCACAACACCACCACAGCGCCGGTGAAATGGGCCGCCCAGTCCAACAGGCCTCCTGGAAACATGTGTCGTGTATGGAGTGTTGGTATTCCGGATTGACGTTAAAGGTGCTCAGCCCAGGGAAAAACCTCCAGCAGTCTGCCCTCCACCCCCACCCCCACATCCACCTCCACATCCACCCCCACCTCCACCTCCTCTGATGTATGTAAAAAGCGATGACTACATGCTTACTGTGGAGTGGCATTTTCTTGCTTTAATCCTGACATTAAAGGAGCAAAGGTGTCTGGAGCCCCCTCGCACCACCCCCCACCCCTTCACGCCCTCACCCCCTCACTCCCACTCCTCCTCTCCCCCTCACTCCCACTCCCCCTCACTCCCCCTCACCCTCACTCCCACTCACCCTCACTCCCACCCCTTCACGCCCTCACCCCCTCACTCCCACTCCTCCTCTCCCCTTCACTCCCACTCACCCTCACTCCCCCTCACTCCCCCTCACCCTCACTCCCACCCCTTCACGCCCTCACCCCCTCACTCCCACTCCTCCTCTCCCCCTCACTCCCACTCACCCTCACTCCCCCTCACTCACCCTCACCCTCACTCCCCCTCACTCACCCTCACCCTCACTCCCACCCCTTAACGCCCTCACCCCCTCACTCCCACTCCTCCTCTCCCCCTCACTCCCACTCACCCTCACTCCCACCCCTTCACGCCCTCACCCCCTCACTCCCACTCCTCCTCTCCCCCTCACTCCCACTCACCCTCACTCCCCCTCACCCTCACCCTCACTCCCACTCCTCCTCTCCCCCTCACTCCCCCTCATTCCTCACTCCCACTCACTCCCCCTCACCCTCACTCCCACTCACTCCCACTCACTCCCACTCCCCCTCACTCCCCACTCACCCTCACTCCCACTCCCCCTCACTCCCACTCCCCCTCACTCCCACTCACCCTCACTCCCACTCACCCTCACTCCCACTCACCCTCACTCCCACTCACTCCCCCTCACCCTCACTCCTCCTCTCCCCCTCACTCCCACTCCCACTCACCCTCACTCCCACTCACCCTCACTCCCACTCACTCCCACTCCTCCTCTCCCCTTCACTCCCACTCACCCTCCTCACCTGTGGAACTGCCACAGGCAGGCAGACACACACACACATGCTCACGCACACACACACGTGCAAACACACACACACACACACACACACACACACACACACACACACACACACACACACACACACACACACACATATATATATATATATATATTACAGGAATGCACAAATACAAATCCCTTCTTTAAAAAGAGGCTCACAGAACAGAAGCATGTGTTTGCACATAGTCACATGCTCACAGACATACACATTTAAAAACACACGCATGGACAAACATACATACACACCTTCAAACACGGTTTTTTCATACTACCACAAAAATCATGAAAAAAATAAGACAATAAAACACAAAAAAAACAAATTAAAAGAAAAAAAAAGTTCAAAAAAAAACAAAATTTAAAAAGGTTTCAAACACTGAAAAGGGCTTCAAACACTCATCCAAATGCTCAGGATACATCACAGAGGGTCTGTCTGTTCAGTCTCACCACATCAGCACAAAAGCAAAACCTTCATGTTCCCTGTGCAGCCCTGCAGAGACCTGTCGAGAGCCACGCCCCCTAATGTCCTGGCTCCACCCACTAAGAAGCATAGAGTAGCAGCTATGCTGGTCTGGATGGAGGTTGGGGTCTATAGAGGTGGTGTAGGCAGCAGTGTAGGGGTCTATAGAGGTGGTGTAGGCAGCAGTGTTGGGTCTATAGAGGTGGTGTAGGCAGCAGTGTTGGGTCTATAGAGGTGGTGTAGGCAGTAGTGTAGGGGTCTATAGAGGTGGTGTAGGCAGCAGTGTTGGGGTCTATAGAGGTGGTGTAGGCAGCAGTATTGGGTCTATAGAGGTGGTGTAGGCAGCAGTATTGGGTCTAAAGAGGTGGTGTAGGCAGCAGTATTGGGTCTATAGAGGTGGTGTAGGCAGCAGTGTTGGGGTCTATAGAGGTGGTGTAGGCAGCAGTGTTGGGGTCTATAGAGGTGGTGTAGGCAGCAGTGTTGGGGTCTATAGAGGTGGTGTAGGCAGTAGTGTTGGGGTCTATAGAGGTGGTGTATGCAGTAGTGTAGGGTCTATAGAGGTGGTGTATGCAGTAGTGTAGGGTCTATAGAGGTGGTGTATGCAGCAGTGTTGGGGTCTAGAGAGGTGGTGTAGGCAGCAGTGTTGGGGTCTAGAGAGGTGGTGTAGGCAGCAGTGTTGGGTCTATAGAGGTGGTGTAGGCAGCAGTGTTGGGGTCTATAGAGGTGGTGTAGGCAGCAGTGTTGGGGTCTATAGAGGTGGTGTAGGCAGCAGTGTTGGGTCTATAGAGGTGGTGTAGGCAGCAGTGTTGGGGTCTATAGAGGTGGTGTAGGCAGCAGTGTTGGGGTCTATAGAGGTGGTGTAGGCAGCAGTGTTGGGGTCTATAGAGGTGGTGTAGGCAGCAGTGTTGGGGTCTATAGAGGTGGTGTAGGCAGTAGTGTTGGGTCTATAGAGGTGGTGTAGGCAGTAGTGTTGGGTCTATAGAGGTGCTGTAGGCAGCAGTATTGGGTCTATAGAGGTGCTGTAGGCAGCAGTATTGGGTCTATAGAGGTGGTGTAGTCAGCAGTGTTGGGGTCTATAGAGGTGGTGTAGTCAGCAGTGTTGGGGTCTATAGAGGTGGTGTAGGCAGCAGTATTGGGTCTATAGAGGTGGTGTAGTCAGCAGTGTTGGGGTATATAGGGGTGGTGTAGGCAGCAGTGTTGGGGTCTATAGAGGTGGTGTAGGCAGCAGTGTTGGGG
The DNA here is from genome assembly GCF_052324685.1 of Brachyhypopomus gauderio. Taxonomy (NCBI): domain Eukaryota; kingdom Metazoa; phylum Chordata; class Actinopteri; order Gymnotiformes; family Hypopomidae; genus Brachyhypopomus; species Brachyhypopomus gauderio. Next base: position 482,497 of record NW_027506960.1, read on the forward strand.
TCTATAGAGGTGGTGTAGGCAGCAGTGTTGGGGTCTATAGAGGTGGTGTAGGCAGCAGTGTTGGGTCTATAGAGGTGGTGTAGGCAGCAGTGTTGGGGTCTATAGAGGTGGTGTAGGCAGCAGTATTGGGTCTATAGAGGTGGTGTAGGCAGCAGTGTTGGGGTCTATAGAGGTGGTGTAGGCAGCAGTGTTGGGGTCTATAGAGGTGGTGTAGGCAGTAGTGTTGGGTCTATAGAGATGGTGTAGGCAGCAGTGTTGGGGTCTATAGAGGTGGTGTAGGCAGCAGTGTTGGGGTCTATAGAGGTGGTGTAGGCAGCAGTGTTGGGGTCTATAGAGGTGGTGTAGGCAGCAGTGTTGGGGTCTATAGAGGTGGTGTAGGCAGCAGTGTTGGGGTCTATAGAGGTGGTGTAGGCAGCAGTGTTGGGTCTATAGAGGTGGTGTAGGCAGCAGTGTTGGGTCTATAGAGATGGTGTAGGCAGCACTGTAGGGGTCTATAGAGGTGGTGTAGGCAGCAGTATTGGGTCTATAGAGGTGGTGTAGGCAGCAGTGTTGGGGTCTATAGAGGTGGTGTAGGCAGCAGTGTTGGGGTCTATAGAGGTGGTGTAGGCAGCAGTGTTGGGGTCTATAGAGGTGGTGTAGGCAGCAGTGTTGGGGTCTATAGAGGTGGTGTAGTCAGCAGCACTGTTACCCTGTTCACACAATCACACGTCCACACGCAGACCTCTGCAATAACAACGGTTGTATTTTTGCTTGATTGAGGACAAGAATACACAGAGGGAGGAGAGAGACCGACAGAGAGATAAATGGGGACAAGGGGCGGGGCTGAGAGCTCAGACAGGGGCGGGGCTGAGAGCTCAGACAGGGGCGGGGCTCAGACAGCACAGGAGAGGTGGGAAGTATAGTGTGTAGAGCAGAGTGGAGTGCTCTGAAAAGAGGCTTGTGTGTGTGTGTGTGTGTGTGTGTGTGTGTGTGTGTGCGTGCGTGCGTGTGTGTGCGTGCGTGCGTGCGTGTGTGTGTGTGTGAGCGCTAACCTGGGGCTGGATCACCTTCACAGCCCTCTGCACGTGTGTGTGTGAAAGAGACGCGAGGTCTGTTTACCGCCCAAAGCACCCTGCTTCAGCTTTGATCCCATTGCTCTCCACTCAGAGCTGACAACACGAGCTATCTGCTAGTGCTAAAGGGTGTGTGTGTGTGTGTGTGTGTGTGTGTGTGTGTGTGTGTGTGTGTGTGTGTGTGTGTAGAGGGTGAGGGAATCGTCGTAAAAAGACACAAAGGAGGAGAAGCTGTGGGCAGAAGAGAGGTTATGTTCCCAGCAGGGGGCGCTGTGTAGAAGTCCACAGCACTTCTCTCCATTACTAATGTAGCGGCCGCCTGGTCCAGTGTTCTGCTCATCGGAGCGCTAGCACGGCGTAGCGAGAGCAGCATCCATCAGCCCCGCTCACCACGCTCACAGCTCTCCTGCAGGAGGAGCACTGGCTCCCCCCACCACTCCTCCTCCTGTCTGCGCTG
>NW_027506960.1:489005-490841 GCF_052324685.1 Brachyhypopomus gauderio
CATTTTTAAACACCTTAAATGATTTGGGCACTAAGGAACCTCTTAAAATGAATAAATTAATTACAAAATGTGACTTGCATGTAATTGTGTCTAGCACTGACAAATTAGCACATCCCTTCTGAACAAACTAAATTTTGAATGGATTTATTCTGGTGGTTTGTGAGAATGTCATGGATGCGAAACACTAAACTGGTCTGGCGGTGTTGTTTTCGGAGTACGAGGTAATAACAGACGCATCCTGACCCTCAAAACCAGCGTCATGTGATCTCAGAGGTTTCCACCAGCACGCTAGCCACGCATGTTTTGTTAGCTGCCATCAGGGCATCGGTTAACCGTGGCAGCATGAGACGGGGTGGTTGGTGTGCTGACGGAAGCCTCTGTGATCACATGACCCAGTAGAGCCTGACTGGCAGTGTGGAGGGCGTGTTCTCCTGGAGGAGGGGTGAGAGGGGGAGGGGGGTCCGGCATCCCTCTGGGGGACAGAAGGACAGCGGGGGAGGGGCGGGGGGCAGCGGCCTGGCGGGGTGTGTAGGGACGTCCCTGAGCTGCAAGCTCTCCAGACGGCTGCGGATCCGAGGGGTAGTGGGGAGCCCCGGGACACAGCTGTGTGGGTCTAATGGGGTAAGCCAGCCCTGGGTGTCTGCTGGGGTCATCAGGGGGAGGGGCGGTGGGGGTAAGGGAGGGGCCACCCATCGTCTGTGTCCTGTCATTACACGTCAATCATCCTTTACTCCGGCTAACTGTGCGCTAATTACGTGTAGTCTACAGATCAGTCATCCTTCAACCCTGAAGCTCCTCCACGCACCCTAACATCATTATCGCTATCACTATGGAGGGAGTGTTTGATGGCTGGTCTCGACTAGACTGGTGGTCTCGACTAGACTGGTGGTCTCAACTAGACTGGTGGTCTCGACTAGACTGCTGGTCTCGACTAGACTGCTGGTCTCCACTAGACTGCTGGTCTCCACTAGACTGCTGGTCTCCACTAGACTGCTGGTCTCCACTAGACTGGTGTCGGTGGGGTTCACAGATGGCCCCTCTGGTGCCAATGCTGCTGTTCTTAAAGTAGTGAGAACTGGTCTCCAACATGGAGCAGTCTGAGTAGTGACGCACACACACACACACACACACACACACACACACACACCACACGCACAGACACACACGCACAGACACACACGCACAGACACACACGCACAGACACACACACACACAGACACACACACACACAGACACACACACACAACCTAATAAAAAGCCACACACTCCCACCATTGCCTTGTTGCCTTGACCCCCAGGGTCATTCATGGCAGAATAAAGAAAGAGAGAGGGGGATAATTATACCCAGGGACGGGGGAGGGGGAGGGGTCTCCTCCACCAACCTCACGCCCACACTGAGCACAAACGCCACGGTGACGCAGCCGCCATGGCGACGCAGCCTCCTTAATAACGGAGCCGCAGGCAGACAGCAGGGGCCCGTCTCCACAGGGAAGGACAATTCTGCCTCTGATATCAGACTGCAGATTCCCACAGGGCCTAACAACAGTACATCAGCTGTGTGTGTGTGTGTGTATGTGTGTGTGTGAGCTGAGTGAGATCTGGTCAGCTGCTAAATGATAGTGACAGATGTGAAGCCACTATGTGATGGAGACAGAGCCCACAGTGTGTCGTTATCAGACGCGTCCACGCCGTCTGATTCTTGTCTCCATGGGCATTAGACTGTACAAAGAGTTTTAAAATGGTGCTTTGTGCTACATTACCAGAAAGACTTGAATTAGAGTTGAATACACTTCAAAGAGCCAGAGACAGCGTGAGGGTGAAGCCTTGTGGCCTCCG
>NW_027506961.1:0-60000 GCF_052324685.1 Brachyhypopomus gauderio
CCTGCAGTGGGTGAGCCATTTGAGAGAGTCTTGATAGACTGTGTCGGTCCTTTGCCGAGGACTCGTGCTGGAAATCGCTATATTTTTACTCTTATGTGTGCGGCTGCACGCTATCCTGAGGCCATTCCCCTTCGTTCGCTTCGCTCAAAGGCCATAGTAAAAGCTCTGATAAAGTTCTTCTCCACTTTTGGTTTACCGATATGTATACAGTCCGATCAGGGCACTAATTTTACGTCTCGTCTTTTTACTCAGGTAACCCAGGAATTAGGCATCCAACACCAGTTTTCTAGTGCGTACCATCCCGAGTCACAAGGTGCATTAGAGCGGTTCCATCAGACTTTTAAAAACATGTTACGGACCTATTGCTTGGAATCTGAGAAGGATTGGGACGAAGGCGTGCCCTTACTTTTGTTTGCAGTTCGTGATTCAGTACAGGAGTCTCTTGGATTTAGTCCAAACACTGCTTTTTGGACGTTGTGTACGAGGGCCCCTTTTAGCGTTGTATGAACAGTGGTTGGCTACTCCACGACCTCGGGCAACTTCTGTATGTGACTATGTTAAGCATCTTCGAGACCGTCTGTGTCTTGTTCGTAAGGTGGCAAAGAACAACCTGTGTGAGTCGCAGGTGGCGATGAAAAACAGGTTTGACAAAAAGGCGAAGAGTCGGGAATTTAAAGTCGGTGAGCGAGTGCTTGCACTGTTGCCTGTGGTTGGTTCTTCTCTTCGAGCGCGGTTTTCTGGTCCATGTCATTCAGTCCAAACTGTCAGCTACCAATTATGTCATTGCCACTCCTGACCGAGGTAAGAAGACTCGGTTATGTCATATTAACGTGCTGAAGGCGTATTATGACCGATCGGAGGAAACGCGTCCAGATCAGATAGTTCCATCAGTCTCCGTTTCACCCACTACTCCGTCTTCTGTTTCTCTCACCATGTCCGTGGAGTACGCACCTGAACAGGACAACTTGCATCTGGGTCGTAACTGTTTGCCTTGTGCCAGGCTTCCGAACTCCGAGGCTCTCCTCCATCTCTCTGAGAAGTTGGCAGAGTTGCCCAGCACAGCACAGAACGACCTGAGTGATTTAATTCGGAGTTATCCGACGTTGTTCGTTGATGTACCTCTACGTACCACCTTGTTACAACATGATATCGATGTGGGAGAGCATCTACCTGTCTGTCAACATCCGTACCGTGTTAACCCACAAAAGCGGTCGCAGATGGCACAAGAGACAAAATATTTGTTGGAGAACCATTTTGCCATTCCTAGTGTTAGTCCGTGGTGTTCGCCTTGCATTCTGGTACCCAAACCTGATGGATCGTTTAGATTTTGCACCGACTACAGGAAGATCAATGCCATCACTACACCTGATTCGTTCCCGATCCCTCGTATGGAAGACTGCGTAGACAAAATTGGCACGGCTCAATATGTGAGTAAATTAGACCTACTAAAGGGATATTGGCAGGTCCCGTTAACAAAAAGAGCATCTGTCATATCTGCTTTTGCTACTCCAGATCAGTTTTTGCAGTACACAGTGATGCCTTTCGGTTTGAGAAATGCTCCTGCTACGTTTCAGCGGCTCATGCTTATGGTGTTAGGTGATGTTCCAAACTGTGAAGTTTATCTTGATGATGTGGTGGTCTTTTCATCCACCTGGGTGGAACATATGAAGGCATTAGACACTGTTTTAAAGAAGCTACGAGATGCTTCTTTGGTTTTAAATCTGGAGAAATGTGAATTCGGTCGCAGTGAGGTGATCTATCTGGGGAGACTGGTCGGTGCTGTCCCGGTGCTGATTCTGCTGGTGTTTGTTGGTTTTTCTGTTTGTTTTGTGGTTCCTATGTTTTGGAAGCCACATTTTATGGGAGGGGGTGTTAGGTCCTGATATGTACTATTCTCTTGCAGGAGCGAGATGAGTTATTACTGTACACATTGTACTAATCTCTTGCGGGAGCGTGATGAGTTGTTGCTGTGTGATTGTGCTGTTCTCCCGAGGGAGCGTGGTGTGCTGTGGAATGTGTGTTGTGTTGTAATCTCTTTCAGGTGCGCCCGGGATGATGGGGTCACATGGTTCTGGGTGGTGCCTGACAAGTCAGTCCACGGCTATAAAAGGCTTCCTGGAGGTGAAGACGGCAGGAGAGAGTGGCAGGCTCTCCTCGTTTGATCTCCCTGTTTTGGGGATGAGTTTGGATATATATATATATATATATTGTTAGACTGCCCCTTGTTCTTGTGTGTGTGTGGTGGACTGTGTCTCTGTTTTTGCGTCGTTGTGTTAGTTATGTAATGATCTCTTTTATTTTCTTGGTTGTTGTTGTGTGAGTGAAAAGAAGTCGCTTAGCACCAGGTAGGGTGGGCCGCTGTTTGTTTTGTTGTTTAGTTTTCTTTTCCCGTTTTCAGCGTGGCCTACCTGAAGTCAGTGGTGCTAAGCCAATGCTTGTTACATCTTGCATTTTCATGTTGTCCAAATACACATTATTGTATCAGTTAACGTGTTGTCGGTTACCCTTTATTATTTCACTCCTCAATCACTCCAACATTAATTCGCTGTTACCGTCTGACCTAGACCGGGCGGGAACATACGTCAATACCATGAGTCTGTGAAGCACCAAGGTAGACACTTTACGGAGGGCGCCATTCGCGCCGGTGGGATCTGGATCACTGGAGCTAAAAGATGCATTGCAAGATTTCTCTTCAGTTGTGTCACATGCAGAAAGCTTAGGGGTAAGACGGAACATCAGCAGATGGCTGATCTGCCGGCTGAGAGACTTCAAGCAGCGCCACATTTCACCTATGTGGGCGTAGACATCTTTGGGCCATGGGAAGTGGTATCACGCCGCACAAGAGGTGGACATGCCTGCAGCAGACGGTGGGCTGCACTGTTTTGCTGCATGTGTACCAGAGCTGTGCACATAGAGATCATCGAGTCCATGAGTGCCAGCAGGTTTATAAATGCCCTGAGGAGGTTCTTTGCTATTCGAGGACCAGCAAAGCAGATCCATTCCGACCGGGGCACTAACTTTGTTGGTGCCTGCCATGAGCTGAGTATGGATGTCACAAATAGCAGTTCAGCCAGTGTAGATAGGTATCTTCAGGAGCAACAGTGCAAATGGGTTTTCAACCCGCCCCACTCATCCCATATGGGCAGTACATGGGAGCGTATGGTCGGTGTTGCCCGTCGCATCCTAGACTGTATGCTTCTCCAAAATCGATCATCTCATCTCACTCACGAGGTGCTGACCACATTCATGGCTGAGGTCACAGCCGTGATTAACTCAAGACCCCTCATTCCAGTGTCTTCGGACCCAGAGGCACCAGTCATCTTGTCCCCAACTGTGTTGTTGACGCAAAAAACCAGCACCCCTCCACCTCCGCCCGGAGAATTTGGGAGAGTGGAACTCCTCAAAGAGGAATGGAAACGCGTTCAGAGTCTAGCAGAGACCTTTTGGAGCAGGTGGCATCGGGAGTACCTGAATACACTGCAGTGTCGACGAAAGTGGCAAGACAACAGGCCTAACCTCAAGGAAGGCGACATAGTACTGATGAAGGACAACCAGGCCAAAAGGAATGAGTGGCCCATGGCAATCATCACAAAGGTCTCACCGAGCCAAAATGGGAAGGTGAGAAAGGTGGACGTTAGAGTCTTCAAAGATGGAGCCAGGAAAGTCTTCTCTCGACCCATCACCGAAGTGGTTCTCCTTCTGTCTCCCGAAGACTCTGGGTGAAGAGCAAGTTAATATGGGGTCGATTTATGACCCCAGGCGGGGAGTGTTATGGACCCAGAAACTTCCATGTTTGTTTGTTGGTTTGGAGCCCCCTTGAGGCCATTTGTGAAGTTATCTTTTTTAATACTTACCTCATTTCTGGTTTAGACAGGAAGTAGTTAGTATTCAGGAAATTCAGTGACAGTGTTTTTCTGTGCTACACATCCTTCTCCATCCTTTCATGCATGTCTATTAAGACGCAATGTCTGTAAGTATATATGTTTATAATGTTAATATTGATGCTTACAGTACATTATTTGTGACCTGTTACCATAAGTTGTGTGTTTATAATTAGGTGGTATGCTCCCCCTGTATGCCATGATGTTTACTTATAATAGCAAATTCATACACTTACTTGTGTGTATTATCTAGAATATGCTAGATCCGCTCCTTATTTCTTGTGTCTGTAACATTTATGTTTATGATATTGTGTTGCAGTTTCACACTGTGGTTCAGTAAAGAGTCCAAGTACAAGCCTCAGCTTCAGTGGAATTTATTGAATACTGTGTTTAGCTGTCTGGGTAGCCCAACCGCTGGCGAGACCAGTACACCTACTTTTACTTTAGCCCCTTTGTGCAGAGGCCATTTTCATCCCTGCAAAAGAAGTAGGCCACAACAGAATGGAAGTGTTTTTAAGCCTTTGTTTATGTCTAAATATTTTGCTAGCTAGCTATATTTAAGAGAAGAGAGAGAGCAAAGGGGACAGTGTTGAAATCATAGGATTTCCCCAGGTCCAGTTAACAGATAACGACGAGTTGACTAGGCAGGAGACAGGAGCCGAGATGACAAAGAAAACCTCTATTCCTGACATCAATCCCTGTCACTAAATTGGCTATTAACTTTATTCATTGTCATTCAAAATCTTGAGCCTGTGACGGGCAGGGTGAGCGAAATAAAATGGAAGCGATCACGCCAAGTCTCAGGAAAAAAGGATGGTTTAATATAGAAAGTACGCAAACCAAAAACCCATGACTTGATCCAAATTAAGGATATAATAACCAGTGGTCAACTGGTACAAAGACAAGACATACAGTATATAGACAAACAACCATCAGGTGAGACGGATTGCGTCCGTCTCACCTGAGGGACGAACACAACACCACAATATAAACAACAACAACTGCCGCTGTGGACGGAGGCGACCGGTAGGGGGCCGCCGTACCGTGACAGAGCCATCTTTCACTTATACGTTTTGATGATAAATGGCACATAATACATAGACAGACACGAATCTGAAGTAACACACAGGCGTACATGGATATGCCTACGTCTGAAATAATACAGCACATATTAATACCTGGGTATGCCTAGATTTAAGACAACATATCACACATTAATATTTGGTTATGCATAAATCTAAAAACAGCACACACTAATATCTGGTCATAAATAAGTCTAAAATACTACAGCACACACTAATATTTGGTAATGCATAAATCTAAAATGATATAGCCCATGCATATGAGCATATGATGCACAATAATGAATGGGAGATATAAATGATTATATACTGAACGGTACTTGGACTTGACCCATTAATACATAATACATGAGGGGTCCTAAGTGGTGCATTTATATCAGGTCTACAGGTCACTTAATGTTCAAATGGTGTAGACACAGGATTTAACCTAGGTATCAACTCTAGTCCAGAGTTCTTAATCATATGCTGGTAGGGAGACATTGGTTGAATAAGAAATGTTTAAATTTAATCTGTCCCACATATGATCCCATTGAGAGCAATTTTCCCTCTTCTTTTTTTCCCATATGGCTGCCCTCCTACCTCAGAAATACTGAGACAAGGAGAGTCAAGCCTTTCCCGATATCCACCCTGGGCCAGCCACCTCCTGTCTATCCAGTTGTGGATGAAGGATCAAACCACTGCCCTGGACCCTCTCACCATCCAAAATTCTCCCCTGCTATGGCTGTATCTCTGTGACCCTGGAGTACTATTACCAACCATCAAGAAGTTTAGGACTGAATAGGAATTACATAGAGAACTCATGTATATAAATACACACAAAGATGAGATTTATTTATCCTTCCTATCTTTTCTTAGTTTTTTCTATCTCTCTAATTGATGTTATGGTGACTGGCGTCAGCCAGAGGAGGATGGGTTCCCCCCCTGAGTCTTGGTTCCTCTCAAGGTTTCTTCCTCATGCTCTTAGGGAGTTTTTCCTGGCCACTGTCGCCCTTGGAGTGCTCACTGGGGGCTTGGACTCGAACACTTGTAAAGCTGCTTTGTGACAACAACTGTTGTAAAAAGTGCTATATAAATAAATTTTGATTTGATTTGATAAGGCCCGAGAGCCTTAAGTTCTCCCTCGATGATAGGGGTCCGGCTGGAACGATGGCAAGTTTGGTGTCCCTTTAGGCTAGATTATTATCCAGTGTCTGTCTTGGGGCTTCTTGGAGATGAGTATCGATGAATATCAGAGGGGGAGAGACAGTTTAGATTGCAGCTGTGGAAAGTACAGATAGGATTAGTTCCTCAAATTTGTGGGTAACGGTCTTTCCTGGACTCGTGACTTCAGAGTTCCTCAGCATAAGGTTGCTGAAAGAAGCCCTTTCTTGGAGATTCTCACTTCTCACTGCAGGAGTCAACTTTATGATGCAATGCACTTCCTGTGATTGTGGCCTGTAGGCCCTCAGGGCAAGGGATTAGAGAATCTTTTGCTTTCTCCATTACAACATACAGTCAGACCTTGCCTGTTTGAGGCTCATTGTAGACTCACAAACAATCCTAATGCCCACTTTGATGTGCTCCAACTGAGTGGCCCTACTCCTGGCACTTGAGTATCCTCACCCCTACGTGGAGCCTCTCATCATCTCTTATTAAAACTCTGGAATAAAAGAGACATGCACGGCGATAGAGAGATTGATTAATCACATAACTGGTATCATCAGCATTACTGACACGGTCAAAACACACAGCAAGGGGGTCCAAAAGGAGCAGTCATGTGCTGCACCGTGACAAGAACAATCAGAGATCACGGTCTCACATCAAGTGAAGTGGTTTATGCTTATCCTCATATCTCACATCTTTCTGGCAGGTTGTTAGTACAGAGACTCTCTCACAATAAGACATTCTTTGGTACTTTTACCAGAGTTTATAGTACTATGGGTTTGACTCTAATCGTCATTTCTGTACTGCCTGAGTCAAACTATGACCATGAACTTTACTGGGTATGTGAAACACACATTGCTATAGCAGGACCAAAATCAGGAAGTGAGCTGCTCAACCACTGCAGGACACACTGCAGGATGCACTGCACATTGTTACAACCACAAGGCCCATGTGAAAAGATGCTTAAATAATTGAAAAAGCATGCTGAACACACAAACACAGAACTGTTTCAGTGAATGATTTGCACTCCTTTTTGAAATACCGTAGGAGTTTATATTCAGATATGACCTAACATTTTTGGGAGGAGATGGCAGTGCCTTGCATCTTGTTTAAACAACTTTACATGATGTATTTATTATTATATTTAGAACAATAACAAATATTCCTTAATAAACACCTCTTATGTTTCCATAGTATTTATCTTAAAGTTTACTGTTTCTGAAACTGAACCTGTGCCTGTATTATGATTGTTTGACAGCCTTATTCGATCCGAGTTGTTAATAAATCTGCTTAAAAGCACCTAAATGTCCCAAGGAATGTCCATGTCATGCGTGACTCCACCTCCTCCGTTGATCGATCTGGTTGCATTCCTTCCCATGTTTTCTGTGTTCCCTTGTGCCTTGTTTTATGTTAATTTCTATGCCCCTGTTCTGCCCCTTGGTTTTAGTCATTTACCTCACCTGTACCTTGTTTCAGTCCTTCATGGTGTGTATTTAAACTCCTCTTTTTATTCAGTACTTGTGGGTTTTTGTTTCGTCCATATTTGCTGGTTTCTTCCTAGGTTATTGTGTTAGAAGTTTTATCGTTAGAGTTTGTGTAGTAGTCTCCTGGTGCAGCCCTGATCCTGTTCTGTTCTGAGTAGTCTCCTGGTATAGCTGTGATTTTCTTGTCTGGTCTGTTTGATTTGAGTATTCAATGTATTGATATCATGTATGTATCCTTTGTTTCTGTTGAGCTGCGATGTGTTAATATAATAGTTTGAATATAGTTCTGTGCTGTGCCGTGTTTGATGATAGCTCTTTTTCCTTTAAGCATTTATCTTCATTAGTTTTCTGTTAGGACATTGTCATGATTTAAGTTTCTCCTTCTATGTATTTATGTTAGTGTGAGATGGCTCGTTCTAAAAGGACACAACATAAATAATCAAGACACCACACGGACGGTTTTTTTGTCCAAACATTTTTATATATGTATTGTTTTTTCTACTTTCCAACCCTGAACAGAACAACTTAAGGAGATAACATTTGGAAGGGCTCGTACCAAAATAACAAATAAAAACAAGCTAAACCCCCCCCCCCCCCCCCCCCCCCTCTAACTTCCCTAAACCAAAAGAAATAACCAAATAAACACAGACCAATCGTCCCTAACTCTCTATTCTCTCACAAAAACAGGAGAAAAGGACAATTTAAATAAATAGGGAGTCCCCCAACATAATACAAACGAAAAAACACTTAATGAGTGTCAGGGCTGGGTCTAGGACCTTCCCTCCTGTCGCCACTAGGAGGAGTGCACGCCTTCACGACCTAACGAGACGCAATCAGCAGTAAGGACCTGCAGCTGTGCCTTCCCCTATTTAACAGGCACAGTTGCAGTGCCTCACTGCTGAGTTGTTTGTTGCCTCTCGCACGTACTGCCAGCCGGTATTCTTCAAGTCTTTCGTACTTTGGTCTCTCGTTTTTTCCCCTGTTCCCTTCGAGTCTCTCTCCTGCGCCCTTCCTGGCCTACCTCAAGTTTTCCCTCGCTGTACCCTTCCTGTACCATTTCATTATTTTGTTCGTTTGTGCTCCAGTTCTTACCGACACGTTGAGTTATTGCCTCCGTGTGTTTTTGGTTCTCAGGTTTCATTATTTTGTTCGTTTGTGCTCCAGTTCTTACCGACACGTTGAGTTATTGCCTCCGTGTGTTTTTGGTTCTCAGGTTTCATTATTTTGTTCGTTTGTGCTCCAGTTCTTACCGACACGTTGAGTTGTTGCCTCCGTGTGTTTTCAGTTGGGTTTTTCAGAGACTTTTCTCTGTTTTTATTTTCTGCGTTTCCCGCTCCTCGCGGAGGTCTCAGTTCGCTATTTGTGCTTTTGAGTTTGCTCCTGAGTCCATCAAACAAAAACCCCGTGGGTCCTCTGTACCCTGAGGACCCTCGTTACAATGAGAACATATGGACCCACACAAAGTCTGGTTATGTAACGCAGCTGTGACGTTGGCGGCTGGACGAAGGATGAGACACGGAATCCCTTGTTTCCGTAACAGACGTCACTTTTATTTAAACAGATATTGCCCAATAGTGCACGAGAAGACGAACATACACAGCAACGTGTAGACTATAGACAACGACGAGCACAGGACACTGCGCGAGCGCACATTAAATAGACAAACCACATTAGCCCCACGTGATTACGAGACGAGCCACAGGTGAGACGGATTATCACAAGACACAACCACAACCACGCAGATCCACAGACGCAGACGAGTAGACGTGGACAACGTAAACAGACGCCCAAAAGGGAGGGGCCCGTGGTCCTCAACGTGACAGCACCACACGCTGCAGAGCGAGGAGACGGACACAAACACTGAGGAGAGTGAGATTTATTCAGGGGAATTCCATAGTCGTGGTCATTTAAACAGGCACGGGTCATAACAGGGTGGCAATCATAAGATCCTAGAGAATAGAGGCCCTCTGACATCGCAATTGGCATCTGAATCGCTTTGGGGCCCCCCCAGACCCCTGGGCCTCCGGGGGGCGCCGGCCCCACTGGCCCGGTCCGTAATACGGCCCTGCCAAGATCTGATATATATCCAGGGTAAACAGCTGATCTTACCTTACGTTTATGACAGAAATTACTTTGATCTATTATCACAAACTCTCTCTGTCCTCCAACTTGCTGTCCTGTTCTTCTCCTCTTCCTTTTTATTGCACTCTTGCAGATCATTCGCAGTGTTTTATTCATTTTGGATAGCGTGCGTGTGCTTCCACAAACACCGTATTGTATCAGATCGATTTGCCGCAGCCTTAATCCTTGTGCAAACCTAAAAAGAAAGATTGTAAAAACTCATGCACCACTTTTAGATTATTTTAGGGCCTACTGACTGTATTGTACTGAGTGGAATGAGTGAGTGAGCTTGTCACAGAGTTAAAAGCTAGGTCTGTGAGAGACCTCACATCTATTAAAAATAGCAAAATTTTGTTTGTGTTAAAGGCATTTTTGTTAGTTTTCTTTTGTTTCTTCTTTCTCAAAAACACACGTTATATGTCCAATGTTTTGCAGACATTCCTTCTTTGTAACGCGTAATGCCCAGGCAACCCCTAAACTCAGCACTAGAGGAGCTCAACCCGACTACATCCCCCACCCATCTCCAGAATACTATCTCTGCCAAAACCTGTTTGTATAAAGAAGAAAACTAGAGTAAATAATTGTTACGCAGTTTAAAATTGCATCATAACCTTAACAAAAGAATGTACATCAAGCAGCTAATCAGATTTCAGTTTTTAACCTGCTCTAAGTAAATGCCCTCCCACTATTATTGCCATGCTTATAAAAAGATTTGGAAAATATTGAACTCTGAAATACAAGGAGATCAATAATTACACACCTGTGGATAAATTTTATCCAGCTTTGAAGACTTATCTTGCTCCTCTCAAACATGGATCCTGATCTGACTGACTTCTTGACCGTCTTCCCTCTGTGGGTCTTATACCGACACCCCCTGGGCAAGAAATACCAGAGAAAGCATTACACTGAAATACAGTAATATACACCAATCAGAGTAATCGTTCGCAGACCAATGCTTTCAGCTTAGGCCACCACTGATAAACAGGGTCTATTAGTTAAGTACATTCTCATTGTCACGGTACGGTAGGCCCCCTACTGGTCGCCCCCGTCTACAGCGGCAGCTGTCCTGTCACGTGTTGCGTTGTGTTCGTCCCTTGGGTGGGCGGAGCCCGTGATCCGTCTCACCTGATGGTCGTTTGTCTATATATGTCTTGTCTTTGTACCAGTTGACCGCTGGTTATTATATCCTTCATTTGAATATAAGTCACGGGTTTTGGTTTGCGCACTTTACCTATTAAACCATCCTTTTTCCCTGATGTAGGTACCATGCTAAACCAACAGGTGGTAGTACCACTGGCAACACATTGAACAAGCTTGCCTTGACGGAAGAAAGGTTGTGTCTAAAGTACGTGGTTTCCAGGTACTTAAATACCCTGATCAGCCATCAATCTCTCTCTCTCTGGTTTGACTGACACAGAGGTTAGACCTATTAAAGAGAGGCTCCGCCATTTCTCTCTCTCCGGTTTTCATTAAGAGCACACAAACTTTGGTACGACTAACTGCAAACAGCTGAAAGTCGTATTACTTCATTAACAAGCCCGAGTTATGGTGTAATCTACCAACATACTGATCAACGTTACCGCAACAACAGATTCACCAAACTACTTCAATCAAGCTTGTTAACGCGGCCACACACGTCCCAGCACACCTGGACGACGTCGCTTTTATCAACGAGGAGCCTGTGGTGGAAATTCCCTCCTAATTTGGGGAGGACGACGACACTACCCAAAATCCTCAACACGTGAGAGTCTAACTGCTGGACATAGTTTGTCAAAGGGCATAGTTACTTGAACTGTAGACTTATCCAAGTTTAACTAAAACCTTCTCAATGTTTTGTGTTCAACTTTGTTTAGATAGTCTTCATCAAGATTTGTATATACAAAGTTCTCTTTGCTGTGCCTGCCACCATCTTTTATTTATCTGATTAATGGACAACTTGTAGTCTTCCCCATTCTCAGACACATCACATTAATTTTTAGGGGGCATGTCCATCAACTCGCTCACGACATGGCAGGCACGGGTCACCCAGGTATTACACGTACACGACACCTCATCTCACAACGTTATTGGTGGCCGTCCTGGGAAGATGACATCAGGAATTACGTGTTAGCGTGCTCTGTCTGCGCCCAATCCCGCACTCCCCGTGCTCTCCCAGCAGGAAAACTCCTTCCTCTACCTGTTCCTCTCCGGCCCTGGACTCGCCTCGCTGTGGATTTCGTCACAGATCTGCCCACTTCTGGAGGTAACACAGTTGTTATGGTTATCGTAGACCGATTCTCTAAAATGTGCCGCTTGATTCCTCGCCCCAAACTACCTACTGCTATGGAATCCGCGCTGGATTTGTTTAATTATGTCTTTCGTATATACGGCTTACCTGAAGATATCGTCTCAGACCGAGGAGCACAGTTCACATCTCGGGTCTGGAGGCAGTTCTGCAAGCTTCTAGGCATAACAGTTAGTCTGACTTCGGGTTACCACCCCCAATCTAACGGAGAAGTAGAACGATACAATCAAGAATTAGGGAGGTTTCTCCGTCAGTATTGTGCCTCCCAACATGACTGGCACAAATACCTCCCGTGGGCAGAATATGCCTGCAACTCCATCATACACTCCGCAACCAAACTCACCCCCTTCCAATGTGTCTATGGTTATCAACCTGCATTCTTCCCTTGGGACAAGACACCTGCTGACGTCCCGGCCCTGGACGAGTGGCTCAAGCGCAGTGCCCGCACCTGGGAGATGGCACATGTCCATTTGCGCCGTGCCCTGCATACACGCCGGCTCAACATGGACCGCCGTCGTCTTCCTGCCTTAATCTATCACCCAGGTCAGAGGGTATGGCTGTCCACACAAAACCTACATTTGAAACAACGTTGTAAGAAGCTTAGCCCACGGTATATCGGGCCATTCAAAATACTCAGCAGAGTTAACGCTGTCTCATATAAACTCCTTATGCCGGCTCACTATCGTGTTAATCCTGTCTTCCATGTCTCTCTCCTAAAGCCGGTCCACTATAGTCCGTTCACCACTCCCCCTGTGCCCATTAGCCCTCCTGAACCCCTGGAAATCGACGGTCGGCCGGCGTACATCGTCCGAGAGCTCCTGATGTCTCGACGCCGACGGGGCGGACTCCAGTACCTCGTAGACTGGGAGGGATATGGTCCCGAGGAGCGGGCCTGGATTCCAGCGAGGGACGTTCTCTGCCCTTCTATGTTGGCGGATTTCCACGCGGCATACCCCAACTTTCCCGCTCCCAGGTACCGCGGCTCGTCGTAGAGCGTCTGGAGCCACTCCTTTGAGGGGGGTACTGTACCCTGGACTGTCCTGACCACGCCAAGAAAACGCAGTTGCTACTTGTCCTATTGCTCGCAATTCACCTGCCTGTTTCTGTACCAGCATCTCATTTCAATAAAAGCGGTGTTCTTCCGCATTTGGATCCCTCTCTGCCTGTTCAATACGTTACAGTAGGTGAAACCCCTACACTGAGACTTGGCGTGATCGCTTCCATTTTGTTTCGCTCACCCTGCCCGTCACAGAATAACCAGCCGCTTTCGGAAGCCGCCAGTCTCGAAACAAAAAGAAGTGTCTGAGATTTTTGAAATGTTAGGTAAAAGACATGCCAGTTATTGTGAGTTTGATGCCTGTCAAAGCTCCCTAAAATGATAAAAGAGATGGTTAAACAAAAGGATAAAATTATGAAGTTAGGAACTGTTATTCTGCAATAGCTTTTCTGCAATTGAAGTTGCCTTGATCACTAAACAGACAAGATTTCAGTGTTGGGATGTTTTTGTAATATGACTTCAGTTTACCAGTTCCATCTCATGTTTACCTGCCTGATTTAGGATTGACCCAAAGCATGATATCATCTCTGTTTTTACTGTTATTATTTAAATGTGATGTATGTTATTGAAATTGTGGCTATTGTTATTTAAGCGCTGGTGATGAGGAAAGCAGCCTCTGGACAAAGACCTCAGTCACACGTGAGTATTAGTGACAGCAGTGAAGGCGAGGACAGCAGCAGTATGGAAGAGGATAGCACAAATTTCACATCTTCATCTTGCCAGCAAAAGAAGAGAGAGAAAGAGAAGAAAAAGAGATTGTGGAAAAAACCAAATAAGGGTGATGATAGAAATGTGGTGATGGAAAAAAAGAAGAGGCAAAAGAAACGACAGATGGATTCTGACACAAGTTCTGACACTGATGACTTCCCAATACAAAAGAAGAGCAAGAAGACGAAGATGAAGGAATATCCAAAGAAGAAAGGTATTATCATTATTATAACATTATTACTTAGTAATAATGCATAAGTACTTATTTTGCTCCTTAGAACGTTCAGTTGTTGCTGTTTTTCACTAATTTTGCATTCTATCTGAAGTTGGTTCAAGTACCCGTCGCTACAGAATCTAAAGTCCAGGGGGTGGAGCTGGATCTAGATCCAACCAGGGGCGGACTGGGGAGAAAAAGTGGCCCGGGAGTTCCTGACAGACTGGCCCACTATATATATATATATATATATGTGTGTGTGTGTGTGTATAAATACTGTATATATATATATATATATATATATATATATATATATATATATATATATATATATATATATATATTATATGTGTGTGTGTGTGTGTGTATACTGTATATGAATCTATACATGGCACGTAGTGTATATGACGGTGTTTATTGTCATATGGACAATATTAATTCCAGCAATATTATGATTACAAAGCCACATAATGGCTTTTAAATAGTCCATCATAAGACCACCAAACAAGTTGTTTTACGCAAAGTGCATCCTAAAGAACAACCTACAACTCTAACGTGGGTATTTCTTTCTCTTACCTATTTGTGGTGGTTCGTTTTAATCTAAGAATTTCAATAGCTTTAAAAAAACAGTGCGCAGTGCTCTGGAACCTTTTAGACCGCCACTTGCGTCCGTGTTAACCGTGTTAAGGTAATTTGTACATGGTGCCTTAGACGTTGCAGAGGCGACAGCAGTACATTTAAAATAACATGTTATCTACAATTTAAACTGCTGTATGTTGTCGTAGTCCGGCCCGGATTTTCTGGGACAAGTTGTTTTTTTTTCTGATCTCCGCTGCATACCGTCAGCCCGCATCAGCTGGCCCAGTCCGCGGCCCGGTCCAACTCGTTCATGTGTTTACAGGCTCAGTCCTCGGCCTGGTCTAACTCATTCATGTGTTTACAGGATCAGTCCGCGGCCACGCTGAGCAGGTTAGTCTGACTGGAGCGGGGGAGGTAATAACACCGTTAAACAGCAGCGTGACTACGGGCCGGGGACGCAGTGCGCGGCAATGGCTCCTCCACGGGCCGAGTTAAACCACCGGCGGCCAGCGGCCCACTAACCCATCGGCCCACCGGGGAAATCCCCGGTAGCAATGTATGCCAGTCCGCCCCTGCTAGCGGTCTTCCCGCTTAGCAATTGGCACACGCACACCTTTCGTTCGCCACCCCCCCCCCCCCCCCCAACCCCCGCTTAACAACTTTCGTTCGCCACCCGCCGCTCAACAACTTTTGTTCGGTTGATGCGTATTAATCTGGTAGACCTCCGCAATAATTGCTATTCAAGAAGTAGCTCCCAGTTTCTAAAATGTTGGTGACCCCTGGTTTACAATGTCGTTTTGTAAATGTTCTGACAAATGGACTGTACTGTGTAAAAGTCCTTTTGAGAAAATTGTGTACAGCTACACGGTTTGTTCAAATTTAAAACAAATACAATTTGGCGCATCACAATTCATCCTAATCCATACTTGAGGTGATACTGGTGGAATAGAACAAATCCATTTAATTATTGGACCCGGCACATCTGTGTTCCTAAAGCTGTCTAAGCAACATATCAAAAACTTTTATACAGAACTCTAGTTTGTATTTTTTGGTGGTGTTGGTATTGCACTACATGGTTCATATTTAGCAGCTTTATGCACATGTTGCTGTATAGAACACTAACATGCATAGGCCCTCACAGACATGCACATGGCCTCATAGGTTCATTAGTATGTTTAACTATTGGCAATCCAGATTGATCTTGTGTTCTGTGTTCAGAAGAGTTAAAAATAGCTGAAGAGAAATGGTCATCTAGATCTTTAAAAGTCTGAAAGTCTACCAGTGTGCAAGGAAGGACAAAATCAAGCAGCTGGTCATTATCGAGCTGGTCATTATTAGCCTCCTTTTGTTTTGTTTTTCCACTAAGTCTACACTACCCAGATGACACACTACTCTGGCAAAGATACTCTGGCAACCAGTGATGTTTTTGTGATTATACTGCATGCCAGAATGCAGCAACTTCATTTCCTGAATGATTGATCAAATGGAAAAACTACTGCTTAAACCTTACACCCTCAAAACAATCATGAATGTATGTATACGTGAGATGTTTCTTTGACCTGTCCCCAAATTTGAATGAAGGTTTTCAAAAGTGACTTTTATCAGATTTTGTGTATGTGTATGGAATGGGTCCCTTCACCTGTCCCCAAAGTTACGTGAATGTATTAAAAAGTGACTTTTATCAGACTTTGTGTATGTGTATGGAATGGGTCCCCAAATATGTCCTAAAAAATACTTGACCCCAAATGTCCTGTAATATGTCACATGGGGTAAAACATGCATATATCAAAAATTTCAAGTGACTTTTGTGTCACTACGAAAATTTGGGGCAGAAGTGTGTTGTCAGCTTTTCACTAACTCCTTCAGAAAGGGGTGTCCCCGCAGTGGGGGATTTCTGTTATATGACCTCACATGTGTCCTAAGACAGTGTGTGTGTGTGTGTGTGTAGGAGTGTGTGGAGAGACACAACCAGGCTCTGTCAACATGCACAGCTGAACTGCAGGACCTGCGCAGGCAGCTAAGTGATGGCTGCAGCCATCAGGCTGAGAAGGACACCGTCATTAACGTGAGACCTTTGACCTTTCTCTCAGACCTCAGGATTAAACCTGAGGGTGTTGACGGCCATTACTCCCAATGATTGTGCACGTGTGTGAACACGCACAGGGCACACGTCTGTGTCTGTTAGAATACTGACTTCTGAAAGCTCATTAAAATATTAGCATTGATATTCTAATAATTAGCATATTGGCAGTATTGGAGGGACTGGTTTGTGTTGGGGCTGTTGCCTGGTTAACCATATGTGTGTGTAGGCATGCACCGATTCACGTTTTTCACTTCCGATACCGATTCAGATATCTGAGGCTTCGTATCGGCCGATACCGATCTGATAGAGTAAAACAGTGCTGAATCGACTTAAAATATTTTTTTTAACACAGACATACTGAATTACAAGTTTATTGAAGACTCTGCACCAGTACAGCACACTTAAACACACATAAAACATGGACACACACCACCCATCCCATTACTGTAGCAACCACAGGGACTGGCCCGACTGCTAGCCAACGATACTCCCCAGACGCTAGCGGTCCATGCCGTAAAGGTAAGAGGCTGCCACTCTCTAATGTTAACTGGGAAATCAGTACTGGGTCAGGATTCAGTCCTGGGATGGTCACAGTCACACCCCATGACCTCTGACATTTGATAAGGTAGCAGTCTGGGGCACTGGAATGCCAAAGGAATTTAACAGGAATTTGAAACGTGAACTGTTGTCTATTTTCAGGAGAAAGTTGACGATGTTCAGAGCGAGGCTGCGGAAGGGAGAGACGCCCACAGCCAGGACAAGCTGAAGGGGGAGGAGACAGAAATGGATGAGGAAGGGAAGAGTGGGGAGTACAGCATCGCCAAGCTAATTTTAACTTTTGTGCTGAGAGTGATTTTGCCCCGTCTTAATTAATAAAACCCTAAAAATGTGTTCAAAATGCATGTTCCAAATTATTATTATGCACAACAGTTTTCAACCTTTGCATTTTTATAAAGAACAAAAAATGGTCATTTGTGAAATTATAAGCATTAGCAGGTTATTACAATCTGAAATCAAACAGTTATCAAGTCAAAACTTTATTGTAGGTGATGTTACATTTGCACATAGGACCCCTTGTTGGAAAGGAGCTTCTGAACTCTCTGGTTTTGGATGGTATCTGCTTCTGTTGTTTTGCATGAGGACAGAATACCCTCCCAGAGCTGTTGCTTAGATGTGAACCGCGTCCCGCCATCATAGACACTCATTTTGATGATGCTCCAGAGGTTCTCAATGGGGTTGAGGTCAGGGGAGCATGGGGGCCACACCATAAGTTTGTCCCCTTTTATGTCCATAGCATCCAGAGATGCAAATGTGTTCTTTGCAGCATGAGACGGTGCATTATCATGCATGAAAATGATCTTGCTGTGGAATGCACGGTTCTTCTTCTTGAACCATGGCAGGAAGTGCTGTTTGAGAAACTCCACATACATTATATACAATACATTATACATCTTTACACCTTCAGGGATCCTAAAGGGGCCGACAATCTCTCTCCCCATGATTCCAGCCCAAAATACCACCTCCTCCTTGTTGGCGCATAGCCTTGTTTGCATGGGGTGTCCATCAACCAGCCATCCTCCAGTCCATCCATCTGGACCATCAAGCGTTGCACGGCACTCATTGGTGAACAAAACAATTTCTGAAGTCAGTCTTCAGGTATTGTTTGGCCCACTGGAGCCATTTCTGCTCGTGTGTAGTGGATAGAGGAGGTCGACAGGATGGCTTGCGCACAGCTGCAAACCTCTGAAGGACCCTGCATCTTGGTGTTCAGGGGATGTTGAAGGCACCAGCAGCTTCAAAAACTTGTCTGCTACTATGACGAGGCATTATTGCAGCTGCTCTTTTAACCTGACGTAATTGCCTGTTGAAAAGAGTCTTGGCAATTGTCAGGAACAGCACGTGACCACCCGACAGATTCCTTACACCTGCTGCTCGTTACTCCAATATTCACGTGTACTTAAGCTTCTTAACATCTTATTTTTCATTTTTTTATCTTTGTATTTGTGTGTGTGCACTTGTGCGTGTGCGTGTGTGTGTGTGTGTGTGGGTGTGTGTTATCTTGTGGAGTGTCAGGCTGTATCAGGCTCTATGCTTGTGGTTCTGGAGGAGGCGGAGCGACTCCTGAAGCTGTTCTGGAGAGTAACTCTGCCGTCAGGAGACCTCACACACATACAGCAGATAACACACACAGTGGACAATACAAAGTTCTGCAGAATTAGGTAGCTTCTGTTTATATAAGACTAATTGCCCCCCCCCCCCATGTGCCCCTGGTACAGGAGGAGGTGTTGAGGAGTGAGGTGTCTCGGTTACAGAGCCGGCTGTCTCAGCAGGAGCGGATGCTCACAGGAGCAAACGACTGCGATCCACCAACCAGCTTCGAGAAAGCATGGAACGCATCATCATCGACCAGCGTACGGAACACACACACACACACCTGAAATCACCTAGAGAGGCCATGAAGGTCCTCATTAACCTGCAGACAGCACCCACCCACACTGAAGGAGTTTAGTGTTTGCCGCTAGTCTGGTGTTGTGCACAGCCTTACTAACCCCTCTCTCCTCTTAGTGTCCATGACTCATGGGGTGCTGAAGAAAGCCAGAGGAAACCTGGAGGTGAGTTTGTGCTCTGCCACTGTGGCCCCTCACACCTACATGACCCTTCACCCCTACAGAGACTCCTCACCCCTACACGGCCCCTCACCCCTACAGAGACTCCTCACCCCTACACGGCCCCTAACCCCTACAGAGACTCTTCACCCCTACATGGCCCCTCACCCCTACAGAGACACCTCACCCCTATAGAAGCCTCTCACCCCTACATGACCCCTCACCCCTACCTGGTGACTAAGTGCCTCAGATGCTCACCCAAGAGCAGCTCTCCTACTTCAGCTGCAGAGGGTCTCACTGTAGCTGGGATGATAGCTGGGCCTTCCCTTCTGCCTCGTGGCTGTCAGCTCTGCCGTCCACATCCCTCCTCATCCCAGCCATTTTACCGGCCGTGTTCCGAATGGTTCACTTCCACCCTCTATAGTACGAAGTGTATAGTTATACATCTATATACAGCAACTCTAGTTGAGATGTAGTGGGTAGGGTATGTGTTAAATACATGTAGTGTACAGTCAGGTAAATAAGTATTTAGTCAGTCACCAATTGTGCAAGTTCTCCCACATCATAGGTAGACCTCAACTATGAGAGACTTTTAAAGAATTTATTTGTAAATAATGGTGGAAAATAAGTATTTGGTCACCTACAAACAAGCAAGATTTCTGGCTGTCACAGACCTGTAACTTTTTTTTTTTAAGAGGCTCCTCTTTCCCCCACACATTACCTGTATTAATGGCACCTGTTTGAAGTCGTTAACAGTATAAAAGACACCTGCCCACAACCTCAAACAGTCACACTCCAAACTCCACTATGTTGAAGACGAAAGAGCTGTCGGAGGACACCAGAAACCGAATTGTAGACCTGCACCAGGCTGGGAAGACTGAATCTGCAATAGGCAAGCAGCTTGGTGTGAAGAAATCTACTGTGGGAGCAATAATCAGAAAATGGAAGACCTACAAGACCACTACTAATCTCCCCATGGGGAGATCTCAGCCCGTGGGGTCAAAATGATCACAAGTACGGTGAGGAAAAATCCCAGAACCACAAGGGGGGAACTAGTGAATGACCTGCAGAAAGCTGGGACCAACGTTACAAAGGCTACCATCAGCAACACACTGCGACTGTCAGGGTTGGACCCAGGCGCATTCCTCCGGTCGCCACAAGGAGGAGCCTGCGAGCTAGACCTGGGGGCAATCAGGCGCAATAGGCTGCAGGTGTTTGCAGCCTACTTAATGCGAGCAACTTCAGCAGTCCATTGCTGAAGTTGTTTGTTGTTGTTACACTCACAGCCCAAGCCGTTTGTTCTCTCTGCATCTCATTCGCATTCTCTCTGGTTCTTTCTTGCTGAGTGTTCTCAGTCCCTCTCTCTTTGTCTGTCTTCTTCTCTGCTGTTTCGTTTTTCTTTTATTTCATTGTTGGTTTGTCTGCCAGTGTTCTGGTTGACAGACCGACAGGTAACCCAGGTAGAAGCTCCAGGTCTTGCACCTGAGCTTCACGTTCCCTCCCTTGCCTCTTATATTACTCCTGACACGTTGAGCTGTTCTCCATGTATTTTTGGTTTTCCCCGTCTTTCTTTTCAGCGACGCATTGATTATTATTCCGCGTGTTTTTCGTTTGTTATTTACTTACCTGGTTTGTCGCACGTCGAGACTTCTCCGTGTCGTTCTGCTGTTATCCCTTCGGGGTTTTTGTTTTCGTTTTCCCGCAATCGCGGAGGTTTCTGTTGGCTGTTTTTAGCATTCAGTTTTAGAGGTTTGCACTTGAGTCCACATCACGTTAAAACCAGCGCGTCACCGCCGTGTTCGGAGGCGACGCGTTAAAACGACGCCAGGGACTCAGATCTTGCAGTTCCAGACGTGTCCCCCTGCTTAAGCCAGTCCATATCCAGGCACATCTGAAGTTTGCTAGAGAACATTTGGATGTTCCAGAAGAGTATTGGGAGAATGTCATATGGTCAGATGAAACCAAAGTAGAACTATTTGGTAAAAACACAACTCGTCGTGTTTGGAGGACAGTGAATGCTGAGTTGCATCCAAAGGACACCATACCAACTGTGAAGCATGGGGGTGGCAACATCATGCTTTGGGGCTGTTTCTCTGCAAAGGGACCAGGATGACTGGTCCGTGTACATGAAAGAATGAATGGGGCCATGTATTGTGAGATTTTGGGTGCAAACCTCCTTCCATCAGCAAGGGCAATGAAGATGAAACGTGGTTGGGTCTTTCAGCATAATGATCCCAAGCACACTGCCAGGGTAACAAAGGAGTGGCTTCGTAAGAAACATTTCAAAGTCCTGGAGTGGCCTAGCCAGTCTCCCGATCTCAACCCCATCGAAAACGTTTGGAGGGAGTTAAAAGTCCGTGTTGCCCGCCGACAGCCCCAAAACATCACTGCTCTAGAGGAGATCTGCATGGAGGAATGGGCCAACATACCAGCAACAGTGTGTGCCAACCTTGTGAAGACTTACAGAAAACGTTTGACCTCTGTCATTGCCAACAGAGGATATACAACAAAGTATTGAGATGAACTTTTGTTATTGACCAAATACTTATTTTCCACCATTATTTGCAAATAAATTCTTTAAAAGTCAGACAAAATGATTTTCTCAAATTTTTTTTCACATTTTGTCTCTCATAGTTGAGGTCTACCTATGATGTCAATTACCGGCCTCGCTCATCTTTTTAAGTGGGAGAACTTGCACAATTGGTGACTGACTAAATACTTATTTTCCCCACTGTATATGGAACAGACGTGGAGTATGATGGCATTATTAGTGACATCTCGTGTGTAACTTTTCTGTTATAGTCTAATTATGGCAGCATTTTTGGGCTAGAAGGCCTTCGAGTAGTGTGTGTGTGTGTGTATGTCTGTGCATGAGGGGGTGTTTTTTTTTGTTTTTGCATGACATTCACAGCATGTGAATTCCTCAGATTCCACACACACACACACACACACACACACACCACACACACAACCCTAGCTTCCGTACAGCTCACTTAGCAAAGAAACAGTGCCTAACCTTCTTCTTCACATCTTTGGTTCTAACTTCAGTGGATCGTGCATGTCCGTATGAGTTCGTCTGCACTCAGAGAGCCGGACCATCACACCGCACCGCTGTTCCATTCCTCTACTAGGACATCACCCTGAATGCCCAGTGAGTGGTCGGTCAGCAGGCCCCTCCCCCAGGATGGGCTCCACTGAGGATCAGCACACTGACATAACATGAACATAAATGGCTTTCACAAATATTCTTGCTTGTCTTCTTGCCTGTTAAAGGTACTCTGATGCAGTTCTACAGACACAAAGTGAATTTGCACACTGATCATAAAATATAGATTTTGCTCAAACAAAATACAAAACAAAATGTTTTAACTAGTAATTGCTGCAGTTAAAAAAAGGATTTTCATCTGTAAATATTTAATGTCGTTTAGTTTTGTATTTAATGCCTTTTTCTTTTAATGGTTTTGACTGAGCCTCCAAATGTGTAACTGGCTGTTAGACTTTCTGACTGGGAGACCACAGGCAGTACGGGTCGGCAGCAACTCATCCAGTACCATCGTGCTTAACGCAGGGGTGCCTCAAGGATGCGTACTGAGCCCCCTTCTATTCACTCTGATGACACACGACTGCACACCAACATACAGCTCCAACTTCTTTAAGTTTGCGGATGATACAACTGTGGAGGGTTTCATCAACAACAACGACGAGACATTACAGATGTGAGGTGAGCCGCCTGGCCGGGTGGTGTGGTCACAACAACCCATCTCTGAATGTGGAAAAGACAAAGGAGATAGTTGTGGATAGTTGTTGCCCTCCCAGCATGCTCCTCTGAACATCAATGGTACTGCTGTGGAGAGAGTGAGCAGCACCAAGTTCCTGGGTGTAGACATCTCAGAGAACACCACATCTCTAGCCAAGAAAGCCCACCAGCGCCTGTACTTTCTCCGCAAGCTGAGAAGAGCCAGTGCTCCACACCCCATCTTGTGCTGTCAGGGTTCGACCCAGGCACGTGACTCCTGCTGCCACTAGGCGGAGACCGCGAGCTGTAACCAGGGGCAATCAAGCCCGATATGTTGCACCTGTTCTACAGCCTATTTAAGACAAGCGACTTCAGCAACTCATTGCTGAAGTTGTTTGTTGTTCTATGCACACACAGCCCAAGCCAGTTTTCTCTCGTCTCCGGACTACCTCTCGTTTCTCTAGTTCTCCTGTTTCTACTCTGAGTGTTCTCAGGTTGTTTTTTTTTGTTTCCTTCCGTCTTCTCCCTCTCTGTTCTTCGTTGGTTTGTTCTCCAGTGTTCTGGTTAACAGACTGGCAGGTAACCAGGTAGAAGCTATAGGTCTTGTTACCATAGCTTCCTCTTTTGTTTCTTATTTTTTCCCTTCCCCTCTGACACGTCGAGTTTGCCTCCGTGTACTTTTCGTTTTTTCCCGTTTTTCTTTTGTGGACGTGTTGTATCTCTTTCCGCGTGTTTTTTGTTTGTTTTACTTACCTGGTCTTTA
The DNA here is from genome assembly GCF_052324685.1 of Brachyhypopomus gauderio. Classification (NCBI taxonomy): domain Eukaryota; kingdom Metazoa; phylum Chordata; class Actinopteri; order Gymnotiformes; family Hypopomidae; genus Brachyhypopomus; species Brachyhypopomus gauderio. Next base: position 23,742 of record NW_027506961.1, read on the forward strand.
CACACGTCGAGCTTCTCCGTGTTTTCTTTCTGTTGTTTCCCTCTGGGGTTTTTGTTTTCATTTTTTCCCGCATTCGCGGAGGTTTCATTTGGCTGTTTTTTGCCGTTTGTTTTATCGGGTCGCGTTTGAGTCCTCACCACGTTAAACCAGGCGTAACATGTGCACCTTCTATAGGGGAGCCATCGAGAGCATCATGACCAGCTGCATCATAGTGTGGTACGGCACCTGCACAGCATCCTGTCGCAAGTCCCTCCAGCGCATCGTGAGAGCAGCTGAGAGGATCGTGGGCACCTCATTCCCTTCTCTACAAGACCTTCACAACTCCCACCTCACTCGGAAAGCCCTAAACATAGTGGGTGATCCGACACACCCCATGTACAGCTACTTCAACCTACTGCCATCAGGGAGGAGACTACGAAGTCTACGAGCCAGAACCAGTAAGCTGAGGGACAGCTTCGTTCACCAGGCAGTCAGGAGGATCAACTCACTCCCTGCTCTTCCACACTTTTATCTTTAATAAACAAGACACATTTCAAAATCAACAACTACAACACTCAAGTTCAACAAAGAACTCTAAACTGAGATGAACTATTTCTACACCCATCACTGTAGAAGTCTAACGCTCACTCAATTTGCACTCCTGTTTACATTTCCAGATTATATTTATAATTCATTGCATACGTTCACTTTAATCCTAATTAAACCAGATTCCTCATACATTCACTTTGCACATACAGTATGTTTTACTTACTGCTGCATATGCCACTTTACTTGGAATGTAAATGTCAGAGACCTTCCTTCTATTTTTTTATTATATATATATATAAATACACACACACACACATACTCAGTTATATTTTACCATTATTGTTTTTTGTTTTTTACTGTTATAGTTAATGTTAATTTAAGTAGTGACTGTTTACCGCTGCACTATAGAGTCTGAGAGTAACGTGATTTCAATCCTGTGTATGTCCTGTACGTATCGCAGATTTGACAATAAAGTTGACTTTGACTTTGAATGCCCACATGCTCTTAATATGCAGTTTTATACTCTGCTGTATACACACACGTGTCCCGTGTGCCTCTCACATGAAGGTATTGGGAGTTTGCATGAGCGGTACGTGTTAGGGGTGGCACGGATCACAAAATTCACGGTTCGGTGTGTATCACGATTTGAGGTCTACGGTTTACGGTTTTGTACGGTTCTTGTTTTTTTTTTCCTTTTTTTTTTTATCTTAGCCCCATAATACACGCCGTTACACCAGTGGAATAGTCGCTGAAAAGATTTTACTACCATAGCACTACACTTCTATGACATTACACAGTGCTGCCTTTAGCAAAGCTTGGGTGCGAGGCGAAGGACGAGACACAAATCCAGCTTCACAGGCACAACGACACGTTTTAATGCATACAGGTATTGCGCAATAGCGCACGCTAAACAGACACTTACACACGTAACGTGTAGACTCAAACATTAGACATCGACGAGTACAAGACACTGCGCGAACGCACATTAAATAGACAGACCACATCAACCCCACGTGATGACGAGACGAGCCACAGGTGAGACGGATAATGACAAGACGCACCCGCACCCACGGAGGTACACAGACGCAGACGAATAGATGCAGACAACGTTAACACACGCCCCAAAGGAAGGGTTCGGGGACCGTAGCGTGACAGACGCCCCCACCAAGGGCACTACCCGTCCCGGGGTGCCAACAGGACTGAGTGCCCCGAACCCACGTCGATGGGCGGATCTGAAGCGCCCAGTCCTGCGTCTGGGAGATGAACGCCCTCGGCGGAGAGTCCGCCACGCACAGTCTAGAACACCCTCCCTGGGAAGACGGGGGAAAACACGTTAGACACATTTAACGGGACATTCACAAACACACACACAGGTACACTTACACATAGTGGCACGAAAGGGAAAAACGGTTTAGGCACACAAATGGGAAGACTTACGAACACTGGCATACACAAACATGAAACAGGCGCCAGACTACGCGCCAGGAGTAGAGCGATAAGGGGAGAGAGATCGGGAGCTGCCGGTGCTGCAGCGGACGGTCCTCCTCCGGTCCTCGCAGCAGACCCTCCACGGGGTGCAGCGCGACCGGCGGACGTGCCGGGTGCAGCGCGGCCGGCGGACGTGCCGGGTGCAGCGCGGCCGGCGTAGGCGCCGGGTGCAGCGCGGCCGGTAGACGCCCCGAGCGGACCGCCTGGGAGATCCCCTGCGGTCTCCATCTCCTCCTCCTCTTCTCCTTGGTCCCACTCCATGGACTGCTCCGGGCTGCCACCCCGGGAGCAGTCCATCCTCTCTCCACCGTAACGATCGGAGGATGGGACCGTCTCTGGTGTCCACCTCCCCTTCACAGTCCCAGCAGAACACTCAGAGGGAGGCGGACTGCCTTCCTCCTCCGACTCGAACTCCTCCAACTCCTCATCGTAGCCCACAGCGGGGAAGGAGCGTTCTGACGGAGGGTAATCATCGTCTTCCTCCTCACCGTAGCCCACGGCAGGTGCGTTGCACTCGAACGGAGGGTAATCGTCGTCCTCCTCCTCCTCCTCCTCCTCCTCGCCGTAGCCCACGGCAGGAGCGGAGCACTCGGACGGTGGGTAGTCCTCCTCGTTCCCCTCTCCCCCACCATAATCCACTGTGGGGGCGTAGCACACGGAGGGAGGGTAATCCTCCTCCTCGCCGTAGTCCACGGTGGAGGCGGAACAAACCGAGGGAGCCTGATCCTCCTCTTCCTCCTCGCCCTCCGATTCCTCCCCCTCGAACTCGCTCTCAGGTGTCTTCTCTGTGGAGCAGAGTTCGAGGGAGCCGACCCTCAGGGGCGAGAGGTCTCTGGTGGGAGAGGGGTGTCGCTCCCTCCACATCCGCACCGCGGTCTGGCGGAAATACTCCGCCAGTTCCCCAGTGCTGGCCTCCCGAGCCCGGAGCAGCATGATGCTGCATAAAGGGTCCTGCTCCATAAGTTCGGGAGTAACGGTGGCCGCGCAGTGTTGGGCAGGAGCAGAGGCATGGCGGCGCTTGCTGGGCTTCTTGCCCTTCTTTGGCCGGGTGGTGTAGCCTGGCATGGCTTGTTGTGTCTCTGACGGCTCGTCGTTCTGTGACGTTGGGTGCGAGGCGAAGGACGAGACACAAATCCAGCTTCACAGGCACAACGACACGTTTTAATGCATACAGGTATTGCGCAATAGCGCACGCTAAACAGACACTTACACACGTAACGTGTAGACTCAAACATTAGACATCGACGAGTACAAGACACTGCGCGAACGCACATTAAATAGACAGACCACATCAACCCCACGTGATGACGAGACGAGCCACAGGTGAGACGGATAATGACAAGACGCACCCGCACCCACGGAGGTACACAGACGCAGACGAATAGACGCAGACAACGTTAACACACGCCCCAAAGGAAGGGTTCGGGGACCGTAGCGTGACACCAACGAATAAGGATTTTTTGAAAAAGCAGTTTTCACAGTCAGTTGAAATGAGTAGATGAATGAATGAATGAATGAATGAATGTTCAACTTATATATAGATCAGTAGACTTTTGATATTTATTGCACATCAACAGACCAGTGCAGGATAAAATCATTTAAAATCCCAAATCTTAAAAAAAAAAAAAAAAAGCAAAAGTAAACACTACAAGTTACACTATATAAAATGCATTTACATCTATCAAATTAAATTTAATTCTCTCAACCTGAGACAACTGGTTTGTTCAAAAGTAAACTTAACATTAAAACCTCTATTCTTAATTAAATAAATCAAATACCCAGTCTGGTAGACATTCAGGAACTTCAGGTATTTTCTTAAATAATGTTTATTTCGCCACCTTGAAACTGCTAATTTTTCTTCAGCTTGCTCCTGACTCACCATTTCTGCCTCTTCTCCGTTTGTGTCGTGCTTCGGCACGCGTGTAACAACACTGGCTCTGATTGGCTACCATAACGCTGCCTTAGCCAATCGCTTACTGACTTGTTAAGTTAAACAGGTGTTACACCGAGAACTGTGACCTATCGAGATCTGTTACTCCTCACTAGCCTGGGCAGCGGTCCGCTCGGATTACTGTTAGTATATCAATATATAATAACGCACTGCTTTTAATGACCAGTAACCTCAACGGGGTTGTAACGACAGGAAAAGTAATAAATTAAATTATCCTGTTACTGACAAAATGACGGCGTTACTTAACGCCGTTATTTTTAACTGCGTTATTCGCAACACTGGAAATAACACATCGTATTTACGTAGTTTATAAATAATCCTAATAAAAAATATTTCATATCTACCTTTAAGTCCTATGTGACACGCACTAGTATGTATAATTTTCTCTTATTTCTTTTGTTATTCATATATTTTCTCTGATTTATTTTGGAGACTGCATACATTCTAACCGAATCACATTCAGGCGGAGGCCCACCGGGCAAGCCTCTTAGCGCATTTTGTGAGGTGGTGCAGCGTATCATGGGGGAAGACAGTGCGGTGATCTGTGGAGTGGAGGGGGGTGAGGATCCTGCATTAATGAAATTCGAACACTTATCTCAAAGGTAAAGTTTTTATCATTTATTTAGATTTGAACACAAACACTGATGCTAATTGTCACTTCAAAATTATTGCATCCGTCAGTAATAAAGACGCTGCTCGTGCTCCCGACCCTGCTGGCTTGAGCGCAGATTCTCCATCTGCCCCTTCCTCTTTGACAGCGCTTCCAAACACCTCAAGTCATGAATGGCAGGAGGAAGAGTGGGCGTCTGAAGGAGGTCTGGCAGAGGACTCGCTCCCAAATGACATGCAAGAACTGAAAAGGCAGAAGTTAAAGCTTCAAATTAAAGTATTAAAATTGCAGCATGAATATGGTTATGATTCCAGTTCACGGGATAGCGAGACTGCTGCCACCACCTTTGTTTAACCGGGACGGTCCGGTTCCCGAGGCTGAATATAACCACACACACACACACACAACCGAGATAGTTTTTACATCACTTTATTGTTTATCACAAAAACATATAGGTCAGGTCAGGCGATCGCCACGTATGCGGAATCAGAGGCCACGCTCTCATTAAGATATCACACCAAACCACCGCAACCCTCACCGTCACTGTCACCGCAAAACGGCCCACCCCACAAACCACTTAAATTACACACAATAAGAGGGGCAAGCACCACCACACACTACCGGACCCCCTAATCCACCCCACAACCACACGCCTTCCCTATCCTTTAATTTAGAACACTAACACTAAAAACAAGCAACAATATAATTGTTTCTAAAATCACTTATCTTGCCGGCAAATAAGACCCTCCCCCGGGGTCTGAGCTTACGCCGTCGTTCAGTTCGGTCACAGGCTAGGCTCACAGCGGCATAGGCAAGTCCTACCTAACTCCCCCCGCTATCTTGCTACAGGAGGTGTCCACTCCTCCCCTCCTAGAGCAGGAGCATCTAAGCCGGCTGCTCGCTATCTTCGTCGCCGGCTGCTCTAACCGCAACGAACGACACCCTCCCGCACCACTCTACGCACAGATGCCGTCTTGCCGAAGTTCGCCCAAACCAAAACTTAAACTTCCTCACATCACCCATCCCCTTATCTAACTCACCCTCATCAGTCCCCAATTAATCACAGGTGCACCCAGTTGCTCTCATTCTTAAACACGCCCCTCCACAGCTCACTACAATATTACACTCTTGCACTAAAAAAACAAAAGGAAGAACAAATAACTTAAACCCATGCTTATGTTAATGCCTAAATATTGTGCATATTTATACATAAAATTGAAATGTACCTAAAATGAAGGTTTGCAAAGTGTTGTCTGAAGCCTGTCGCATCACGTGTGCTGGCAGGGGGGCTCTCATCTCCATCTCCATCACTGTCATCACGGTTCTCCAGTGTTGGGTGGGGACGGATGTTGTGCTTCTTGCAAATATTATGCAGTATTGCACATGCCATTATGATTCGGCATACTTTTTCCGGACAGTACCGAATTTCAGAATGTAAATGTGGAATCTGCGCTTCCATTGGCCAATCCCTCTCTCTGCCACACTTCGTGTAGTACGGTGTGCCCTGTGAGAGGAGTTCAATAAAACTAATTAGCTACAGCTATAGCTATTGTTATGTTACTGCCTGGATGCATACGTGTTCTGTTTCAGGAATGAAGTGGATCCAGGTTCCAGACCGGGATTTGTGCAAACCTCTCTCCTAATTGGGATGCTGCTCCGCCCTAGGAGGACGGCCACAGGATATAAGGACAGCAGACAGGAGGGAAGGCAGATACTACAGGCCAGCAGCTGTAGTGGCAGCTTGGGGGCACTTTTGATACATTGTGCAGACTTTTGTGTTGCATTGGCCTGACTTGTTGGCGTGGCTGTTTTAGTAAGGTTGTATTCATATGTGATCCTACCTGTTATGTGGTGTTCTGTGTTGTCCTTCCTTTTCCTCCCTCCCCTCTGGTTAGTAGGAAGTGACTGCCATGTTGTTTTGGGTTGGTTTTGTCTTTGTTTGTTGGTAGGGAGATAGATTTGTGTGTTTTCTGTTTGGTATTAGATGTAGATGTATTTCCTTTCTAGTGTGGGGTTTGTTTATTATGTTGGCATATGTCACTTATGAAATAATACCAGAGTTGTTTGGTGTATGTATAAGTATTTCTTTTTTATATGATTATAAATATATTGACTTAAAGCCTATTAATATATACAATGTATCTAATACAATCACGCTATAAGTAGAACCCGTGTGTGCTGTCTTTATTCAGTATCAAAAATAATTATTTTTGTCACCTTGGACGCTGTTGTGGCCTATAGCCTAGAATGGGTCATAACACTATAGCTAAATTAGTATTATTCACAAAGAAAATACATATGGATGAAATAATAAACATACCTGTTGTAGTTGATTTGGGCTTCCGTCACTGCTCTGAAAAACGGCATGAGCAGCCACCGGCGTAAAGGATATCCTTTATCACCTAAGAGATGACATCCAGGTGGCACAAGTCCTGTTTCAAAAAGTTGGTTCAGGGCGCTTTCAGTGAAAACCCGAGCATCATGGGTTGACCTGGGCCATTTGGGTACAACATCTAAAATGTTGTATTCTGCATCAAACACAATTTGAGTGTTGATGCTATGGTACCTCTTTCTGTTCACATAAACATCCTCATTAATGCTGGGAGCAATGATCTTTATGTGAGTGCCATCAATTGCACCTACAACTCCTGGAAATCCAGCTATCTGCATAAACTGGGTTTGCTTCTGTTGGATGACACGGGGTGTTGTTTGGAAAGTCAATAAAAAGGGTTACAGTGTGTGGCGCTGTAAGTGCCATAATTGTTTGCATGACGACTCGGCTAATTGTTGGTTGGGATGGTCCCAAATCATCAGCACTACACTGCTGCATTTTTCCTGTAGCAAGAAAACAAAGCATCAGCACTACTTTTAATTCAGGTGGGATGACGTTGCTGCATGTAGTTGAAGGTGAGATGACATCTCTCACCAAGTCAGTGACAATGATGATTCCTGCTCTTTCCAGTCTATATCGTTTGATTAATTGAAAGTCATCAAACGTTTCCAAGACATTCTTCCTCTCTTGGAAGGTTCCCTGGTGGCAACTCTTAACAACTTAAAAGTCCTCTGGAGCAGTCTTAACTTTTCGGGAGAGTAAGAGTGATTCTTATACTTTAGAGTTTTGATAACTGGCACTTACACTTAACTCTGTGAGTAGGAGCAAATCTAAGAATTTTTCAGCACTTAAGTCCAAAATTCCACTCTAAGAACTTTGATAAATATGGGCCCAGGGCCCGTATTTATCAAACTTCTTAGAATTACTCCTAAGAATGCTGCTAAGAATTGACTTATGTCTAAAATAATTCTTAGTTAAAAGCTGAGACTAAAAGTTAGTTATCAAGCCTCTCAGTCTCACTTTAAGCGAAGTGTAGGAGCAATTCGTAAGTGTCTGCCTGCAAGAACCAATCGCTGGATCGGATTTCATGTTCAATAATATTTTCTGATAAATGTAAAGATAAAATTCTTAAAATGTTGAAATACCTTCACATTTAAAGTGTCTAATCAGTGGCTGTGGAGAGGAAAGCACAGGCTAGCTGAGGGCATGCATAATATAGACAGAGTTTCCAATGGAGTGGTTGGTTATATTATGGTGGTACAGTATTTAAAATATTAGGATAATTTAATTCAAAGTGTGTTGTAGTGCACAATGCGTTGTAGTGCACATATATTACTGGCAGCATTGAGCATGCATTAACAGTAGCAGTGAGCCTACTTTAGTCGCCAGTGAGGACAGTATTGATATGCTTGGCTAGGGAGTGTTTGATAGTGCAGCAGGTAAATCAATATGGAACTGGTGGCACTGAGAATGCATTAATTGTGCCAGCTAAGTTGGGCACAGCCTTTGTTCCCAGGGAGGATTTTCTGGTTTAGAAACTGATTAGCTGTACAGCAGGTAAATACAGGAAGTTTTTGGGGCAGTCATGGCCTGGTGGTAGGGAACTGGTCTTGTGACCGGAGGGTCGTGGGTTCGACTCCCAGGCCTGAGGCCATGACTGAGGTGCCCTTGAGCAAGGCACCTAACCCCAACTGCTCCCCGGGCGCCCGGCTAGGGCTGCCCACCGCTCTGGGCATGTGTGCACTACAGCCCCCTAGTAATCACTAGTGTGTGTGTTCTAACTGCACAGATGGGTAAAAAGCGGAGGACCAATTTTGGTTGCGGTGTAATATGGCACATTTACATATAATATCTGCTGGTGATGCTCATATAGAACTGGTGGCACGATGCACATAGTAAAAGCGGGGCAGGGTATGACCTTAGTAAACAGGGAGACCAACATGGATGACATAATTTAGTGACTGTTAGGACAGTACAATCTGCATCATGGCTCTCCATGTTCATAATGAAGATTTTCGCCTGAAATTATCTGCTTTAATGCAGTGAGGCCCCTGTTTGACTTGACACAATTAAGGTGGACAATGATGGTTTATTAGGTTGCAATTACCCTCTCAGAGAAGCTATAAAGGGTTATGAATAAGGGGATTTGAAATTGATTGCAGATATAGGTGGAACATTTCAGGTCTCAACTCAGTCACCAACTCTATGTATTTCAACCAAATCCACATATTCTTTTTTTTTTTTTTTTTTACTTTTTATTTGTAAACATCTTTTAAGTTCAAGGCATACATTTAACCATGTAGTAAGAGGGTTGCAATATAAAAAACACAAAAAAAAACAAAAGGAAAAAAAAAATTATAATAAATAAAAAATAAATAAAACACGATGTGAGGTCATATTTAAATCAGGAGTCAACATGGGCTATTCTTCCTATTAGCTAAGTAAGCACGCCACTTTCCCCATTGTTTTTCTCCCAACTACTTCTGAAGTCGAATGAAGAAAGTCTCGCCAGATTAAGGAATTTGTAGTGGTTAACTGTGTTTTTCAGGCTCTAAGCCACATGTCCTCAGTTATTTCAATGTCCAGTTCCTTGTTTCATAGTCTATGTCTGCCAGTCTCGTTAGTTGAGTTTGGATTTAGAAGCTGTGCTAAGGCTAGCTATGAAAGAATTACCAAAAGTAGTGGTTGTGGAGAGGAAAGCATAGGCCTCTTGAGGGCAGGCATCATATGGACATTTATGATGGTGTGATTGGCTATAGAGGGGAAGAGAAATAGGGATATATAGGGAACTTACCAGCAGCATTTTTTACTTGAAAATCAAATACAAATACTTGTTATTCAGTAAAGTATTTCAGTCTTGCTTTGCAGTCTTTCTGAGTTATAAGCCATTTTTGCCTAGTTATTCATCGTTGAGGAACTGTAAGGCAATGTAAGATGCATTAACAAGCACTGCATATAATTAATTGATACACAACAGTTTCAAATATAAAACAGAATGTCAGGGCGGGCCCCAGCGCTGCCCCGCCCATGACCACCAGAGGGCGCTCGCGGTCTTCTGTCAGGGCAGGTCCCTCCTCCACATATGCCATGACTACCAGAGGGCGTTCACATTCCACAACTCGCAATCAGCGTACGTGACCCGCAGTCGGTTTTCTTCCTTCTTAAGGAAGCCGACTGCGACTCGTCTTCGCTGAGTTGTTTGGTCTTTCAGGCGGTCAGCCGGTATCGTGGGTTTCGTTCTCCGATTCATGCTCTTCAGTGTTTTTCTCTTCACTTTCTCCTGTATCTTCGAGTTTTATCTCCTGCGCCTTTTGGCCCATCTCAAGTTTCCCCCCCGCTGTATTCTTCCTGTCCGGTTTTTTGTTTTCATTCAGGTAGGGTTTTGTATTTCGCCATTATTGGTCAGGTAGTCGTTTTTTTCCCGGACGTTTTTTGTTTACTTACCCCTCTCTCTCTCGTTTTCGCGTTGAAGTTTATCCGCGTTCTTCAGTTGTTAAGATTTGTGTTTCGTTTTCCTTGTTTTTAGTACTTACCGCGCGTCGAGTTCTCTCCGCGTTTTTTTCTCGGTTTTTCGTGTTTAACCCTTGGTGTATATTTGTTTTTTCTTTTTCTCTTTTTCCGCACTCCTTTTGGCGGAGGTTTCTGTTCTTTGTTTTCTGTTTGTTTATGGTTTGGCATTTGGGTCCCTTTGACTAAACATCAAGCAGTGTGTTCGCGTGCGCACCTCCTGCCTAACGTACTAGTTTTTAAATATCAATATACATTACCTTCACAAATTCATTATATACATTACCTTCACATAAATTCACAAATGACCATTTTTTTGTTCTTTATAAAAATGCAAAGGTTGAAAACTTGTGCATAATAATAATTTGGAACATGCATTTTGAACACATTTTGAGAGTTTTATTAATTAAGACTGGCCAAAAGCACTCTCAGCACACAAGTTAAGATTAGGTATGCGATGCTGTACTCCCCACTCTTCCCTTCCTCATCCATTTCTGTCTCCTCCCCCTTCAGCTTGTCCTGGCTGTGGGCGTCTCTCCCTTCCGCAGCCTCGCTCTGAACATCGTCAACTTTCTCCTGAAAATAGACAACAGTTCACGTTTCAAATTCCTTTGGCATTCCAGTGCCCCAGACTGCTACCTTATCAAATGTCAGAGGTCATGGGGTGTGACTGTGACCATCCCAGGACTGAATCCTGACCCAGTACTGATTTCCCAGTTAACATTAGAGAGCGGTAGCCTCTTATCTTTACGGCATGGACCGCTAGCATCTGGGGAGCATCGTTGGCTAGCAGTCGGGCCAGTCCCTGTGGTTGCTACAGTAATGGGATGGGTGGTGGGTGTCCATGTTTTATGTGTGTTTAAGTGTGCTGTACTGGTGCAGAGTTTTCAATAAACTTGTAATTCAGTATGTCTGTTTAAAAAACAATGTTTTAAGTCGATTCAGCACTGTTTTACTCAGCACTGTTTTAATCAGATCGGTATCGGCCGATACGAAGCCTCAGATATCTGAATCGGTATCGGAAGTGAAAAACGTGAATCCCTACACACACTTTTATCTCATTTTTATACAAGGGAGCCATTGAGGGTTAAGGGCCTTGCTCAGGGGCACCTCAGTCATGGCCTCAGGTCTGGGGATCAAACCCACTACCCTCCGGTCACAAGACCAGTTTCCTGACCACCAGGCTATGACTGCCCTATCGTTGGGAGTAACGGCCGTCAACACCCTCAGGTTTAATCCTGAGGTCTGAGAGAAAGGTCAAAGGTCTCACGTTAATGACGGCATCCTTCTCAGCCAGCGAGGCTCGCAGCTTGGCCGTCTCTAAGGGTGTGTCCTCGGTTGCCGTGCTGACAGGTTTCCGGGCATCACTTAGCTGCCTGCGCAGGTCCTGCAGTTCAGCTGTGCATGCTGACAGAGCCTGGTTATGTCTCTCCACACACTCCTACACACACACACAGACACACAAACACACACCTTCAGCTGGTTCTCCCTCCTCAGTGCACTGTTAAGAGCTTGTGTTTTCAAAAAAAAAACTGACTTTCGAAAATCTTCTTGCTCCCTCTCTCTGCCTCAAACACACACGCTTATATTGATGGTCTCCTCAATGTGTAAAAGCAGGTTGTTCAGGCGCTCCACCTCTCTCTCCTTCTCCCTCACGCTCAGCTGAAGCATGTGGACCTCATTCTCCTTCTCCTCCACAGCCACAAACTTCTCATCCAGCGCAATCTACACACACACACACACTGAGGTTAGTGAGGCTGCTTCAACAGGATGGCAGCAGTGACTGATGGAGTGGCAGGAGGTACTGCACTTCCAGAGCCTTCTCCTTCTCCCTCAGCATCTCTCTCAGCTTGGTCAGCGTGATGTCACTTCCTCCTGGTGCCCGGTCCTGCTCCAGGTCCTGCACCATGTTCATGTAGTCCTGAGAGAGAAAGAAAGAGAGAAGAGCGTGTGTGTGTAGAAGAGAGAGAGAGATTTAACTAATGATGTTAATTACAGCTCACTGATAATCTCCTAATTAAATATTCATCAGCTGTTAGGATTTTGTGTTATTTAGGTGGCCATATGTGTGTGTGTGTGTGTTTGTCTTTATTACATGTTGGGGGCTGCAACACATTAGCACACTCACTCAGTGGGAACCATAAAATTTCAGCCAAAATCACTTAAGCTGACTCAGGAGAGAAGTGGTTTTGCATAAATTGCAAAAATATGAGGTGTGAACACATTATGTAATAACTTAAAAAATAATAAAAATAAATAGCAATTGGTGTAATAAATTACAATTTTCAATAACTTGAAAAAATTATTACATTTAAGATGTACAGTTAGTTTGAACAGTTAGAAGTACTGAAGAGCTCCACAGTCTTGTTCTAAGCAGTGTTAATTTCATTGACGAATAATTTTCGTCATAGTTTTTGTCAATGAACCTTTTTTTCATGACGAAAAAATGAGACGATAACTAAATAAAAACTATACGAAGGGATAAAAACGATGACAAAATTAATGGACTTTTTTTTTTTTTTTTATGGCCCACCTCCACCCCCCCATCTTTGGAGGACAACTTTGTTTTTATGTATAGATCAAATGACAATTATAACAATTCTGTATAATATAGTGATAACAATATGCAAAGTGATAATTATTGGTGGACCAGGAAAAGAGGGGGGGGGAGAGAAAGAATTAATGGACATTTTCATCAACGAAATAAAAACTAGACGAAAATATTGGCCAGCGACGGCATTCAATCAGATCTGATTTAGCTTTTGAGAAAGGTAGGGATAAGTTTATAAGAGATCCAACCGTAACTACTTTAGCGTAGTAGCGGGACAAACCGGATAACTGTCCAATCAGTACTAACGTCTTCACATCGCACAGAACCCTGGAAGACCATACCAGCCTGTGAACTGTGGTCACTCATGAAATTCAACTCGAAGTTAACTAGACAATGTCAGCAGGGAGAAAGATAAGAGGCGATATATGGACACATTTCTCTTTTGACTTTGAGAAAAAGAAGACAGTGTGTAAACCATGTGGGACGATGATGTTGGGAAAAATACGACAAATGAAATGACATCTGCAGGCTATGGCATTGTTGTTTTTACGGCACCCAGTTTTATATAGAATGTAATATGCATTGTTCATAACAAACTCCATATGTTTTCAGGGAGAGCGGGCCTACTGGTCATCAATGTTTTGTTATTGTTATGCTCAATAACTATAAGTTCAGGTCAATAAAGTTGTTTAGAAATTTGTTTTTTCATTTTCATGTTTCATTTTTTGCAAGTGTATATAATGACTATTACACCATTAATATTTTATATATTTTAGTCAACTAAATTAAAACATATTAATATTTTAGTCAACTAAATTCTTTTGATAATTAGTCGACTAAATTCTAATGATAATTAGTCGACTAAAACTAGACTAAGACTAAAAACAAATCCAATGACTAAATTATGACTAAAACTAAATGTCATTTTAGTCAAAAGACTAAGATTAAAACTAAATAAAAAATTGCTGTCAAAATTAATACTGGTTCTAAGGCCTCTCCAAAGTGCCACGCTTTTACGTAGGGCTACGCCCCCCCTCTAGCTGTCACTCCGGGTTTCTGCTTGTATCTGTGTGAGTGTAACCCTCACATTTCGGTTTTCAATCCACCGCAGAATCTTTACCCACACATTAACACTAGAAGCGCCGCGCCTCATTTACATACTTATACCTAGAAGCGCGGAGGGCCGGTCATCTGACCGATTTCACCACCTCCTACTAGCGCCGTGTTGTTTTCACCTACTTAAAGCGCGCCTCGGGCGGTCAAAAGACCGCTGAGTCTTTACACAGGGGAGCTGGTACTGACACATAATTAACGCTAGATGGCGTTTTGCACAAAAGGAAGAATGAGCCGCCCAAACAAAATATTCGTAATGGTGACATTTGCACGTAACGTCAATATGTTAACAAATTAATGTGACTAAACCTTTTAGAATCAGTGCCTTGTGATCTTGTTCTCAGTAGCTTTCCCATTGTCAGTTTTGTTTAGTTTCATATTGCATTTCCTGGTTTGTGCGAAAACGTAAATGCAAAATATAGTTTCAGTTTTGTTTCTTGGTTAGTGTAATAGTTTGCTTGGTTAGTGTAATAGTTTGCTTATTTGTCTGTGTGTTATTCTGTTGGCATATATGTCACTATATTATCATGTACGTTCGCCACACCACTAGCCCACTGGCCCGCACCCCCACTGTGAAGCGTTCACGTCTTTTGTCTTGCTAATGCTACAGACTGCGCTGCAGCCTTCCACCCCCACATCCACAAAAAGCTTGTTCGATACTCAGAGTAGCAAAGTGAAGCCCGTAGACCGAGCTAAAGCAAGTTTGTTTGTATACTCAATGTTACGCCATTTCAAGTTTTAATGTCTAAAAGTTGTGTATGTTAGTGAATTGTAGGCTATGGTGAACATAACAAATCTACAAATAAATGTCTATAATGTTTTGTGTTAGACAAAGAACAAAAAGCATAAATAGGCAAAATAATTACAAAAATATCATTATAAAAGGTAGGCTATGTACCTTTGCGTAACAAAACGCAAAATTATTAAAATGATACGGATGGCTTCACGAATATAGTTGCCTCTGTCCTCTCTAATGTTCACTTTTTTATCTTGCCGTATTGTGTTGCCGTTTCAAATGAGGTGTTTGATCGGTGAATAGCCGATGTGTGATCCCACGTCCTAACGACCGTGTTATCACCGAGCGTTATCACCATTCGGTGATTTACATGTATCGTATATTGCATAAGTTTCGTTCCCCACCTCAAATTAAGTTCCATTTATGTAGTGAATTGTGAACTTGAGAATAAACCTCCGCCGCTGTGGTTAATGTTCATGCACTGTTTGAACAATATTTATTAATTACAGCCAGGTTTTGGAGGTTGTAGAACACAGCTACAGGCCAACAACGGGTGCATCCCGTCTCTCTTTAGCGTATATTGCATAAGTTTCGTTCACCACCTCAAATTAAGTTCCATTTATGTAGTGAATTGTGAACTTGAGAATAAACCTCCACCGCTGTGGTTAATATTCATGCACTGTTTGAACAATATTTATTAATTACAGCCAGGTTTTGGAGGTTGTAGAACACAGCTACAGGCCAACAACGGGTGCATCCCGTCTCTCTTTAGCGTATATTGCATAAGTTTCGTTCACCACCTCAAATTAAGTTACATTTATGTAGTGAATTGTGAACTTGAGAATAAACCTCCACCGCTGTGGTTAATGTTCATGCAC
Organism: Brachyhypopomus gauderio; assembly: GCF_052324685.1. Taxonomy (NCBI): domain Eukaryota; kingdom Metazoa; phylum Chordata; class Actinopteri; order Gymnotiformes; family Hypopomidae; genus Brachyhypopomus; species Brachyhypopomus gauderio. Next base: position 39,436 of record NW_027506961.1, read on the forward strand.
TGTTTGAACAATATTTATTAATTACAGCCAGGTTTTGGAGGTTGTAGAACACAGCTACAGGCCAACAACGGGTGCATCCCGTCTCTCTTTAGCGTATATTGCATAAGTTTCGTTCCCCACCTCAAATTAAGTTACATTTATGTAGTGAATTGTGAACTTGAGAATAAACCTCCACCGCTGTGGTTAATGTTCATGCACTGTTTGAACAATATTTATTAATTACAGCCAGGTTTTGAAGGTTGTAGAACACAGCTACAGGCCAACAACGGGTGCATCCCATCTCTCTTTAGCGTATATTAAATAAGTTTCGTTCCCCACCTCAAATTAAGTTACATTTATGTAGTGAATTGTGAACTTGAGAATAAACCTCCACCGCTGTGGTTAATGTTCATGCACTGTTTGAACAATATTTATTAATTACAGCCAGGTTTTGGAGGTTGTAGAACACAGCTACAGGCCAACAACGGGTGCATCCCGTCTCTCTTTAGCGTATATTGCATAAGTTTCGTTCACCACCTCAAATTAAGTTCCCTTTGTTTTGATTTGTGTGTCAGCTTCACACAACTCAACATTCAAAACACAGCTTAGGTGCAGTCTTTGCACATTTGCCACAGACCAGTCGCTTACATGTCTGGCAGATGTCATACGTTTTGTTCCCTGAACATCTGCCGACTTGGCATTGTTTTCTTTTTGAGGGCGGGCAAGGAGCTTCAGGTAAAATTCGCTTTTGTGCCACTGCCCTAGCCGCTTTCGCCATTTTCTGCTGTGCACACAGCTCCTTTACCAACTCGAGAATAAACCTTCGTCTGCTCAGGTTAACGTTCATGCACTGTTTGAACAATATATGTGCATTTATTGCAGCCAGGTCTAGGAGGTTGTAGAAAACCGCGACAGGCCAACGACGGGTGCCTCCCTTCACCGAATACAGTCGTGCCATTTGATCCATAACATCAACGCCACATTTAGTCGTGTTGTAATATGAAACAGTTTCAGGCAGTTTCTTTGCGCCATTATCAATTGAAACTGTCTGATGCATTGAGCTCAGGATGCATACATTTTTTTTAGGTTTTGCCTGGTAAATCGTTAGTTATTTTTCCAGCCCGCAACACCTTGGTGGAAAATCTTTCAGACTGTGCCTGTGTACATGGGGGCATCTCACGTCTCATTTTATTCATCGTACCAACAATAGTGGTTTTGTTCGCCAAAAGGGTGTTTGCAAGTGCCAATGAAGTGAAGAAATTGTCAGTCGTTACATTTCTTCCTTTACCCGTGAAAGGCTCCATCAAACGCAACACAATATTTTCAGACAACCGTTGACCAGCCGGCCTGCTTTCATCTTTTCCTAGATAGGGAATGGCGTTCAACATATATTTTGTTTCAACATCAGCGGCCACCCAGAACTTAATCCCAAATTTATCGGGTTTATTGGCCATGTACTGAGTGAAATGACAGCGAGCTTTAGTTGGGAACAGTTGCTCATCAACAGTTATGTTCTCACCGGGCGTGTAAGAAGCAATACTGTTTTTCACAAATTTATCAAATATCTCCGAGATCATAGCAAATTTATCAGTCGCAAGGAGTCGCGGAGGAGTCACGCAAACTATGTTGCTGTTCAAACGCCAAAACCGAGCTTTCAAGCAAACTGTGTTGCTGTTCGATCGCCCAAGCAGAGTTTTCACTCAAACTGTGTAGCCGCGTCCCGACGAATTTAGGCTATAGCTCACGTTGCCTCATGAATGCTATTGTGAATAAAGTGTTCATAACAGCACCGCCCATGCCATCATCTCAGTTTCGCTCGCAAAGGTATGCATTTACATACGTAACTTGCATTCTGCTTAATTCTTTTGTAATGCCAGTGTGTCAAAAGCAGCCATACATAATGTATGTATCTAACAGCTAGCCCTGGCGAAGAGGGATTATACCCGAGAGATCATTTATTTGAGATATTGACTTGATAAGTAGGCTAATTACCATTCGCAAAATTCCTGCAAACTACTAAAGCATTTATTAGGCAAAGCAAGACGCTCTCACGGTTTGAAAACCATTGAAGCAAACTTATATATAGTATATATTAAATAATATTAATAAATAAAGTATATATTTTAAGACTTTGGAAAGTGAAACACTTTCACTTTCGTTCAACGGACGAATTCCGTTTTGTCTTTACACAATAATCAGTTTGAACTTTGAATAATTTAGTTTTGAAAACTATTGATCTTTATTTAGTTATACTAAATATTAAATGACATACGAATCTTTGCGACACCCGCTGGCAGAAAAGAGAATCACAGTCTTGAAGTGTAGGCGACGACGACAATATTACAGAGATACGAGCGAAATCGATTGAAACTAGCATGTGCAGGGTTTCTTTTAACAATGTAAAAATACTAGTTTATTAAAAGGACAATTCTGGGAAAAGTCATGAAAGGAGGGTTCTGAAATTGGATCCAGTGCAAAGATATTATTATTTTTTGTGCTGCTGCGGTCAAGTGACCGGTGCTCGGCGCTTCTAGGTATAATTAGGTCGACCAGAGGCGGCGCTTCTAGTAGACGTCACAGCGGTCAAATGACCGGAGCTTTGGCGCTTCTAGTGTTAAGAAGGACGATGGCACCAAAGGTCTTAAAATAACTGATCAAACCATTTGCCTCGGACTTTGCTTTACTTGTCAGACTGCAGGTGGCTAAGACATTCTAGTGCCTCAAGGGTGGAGGGCAAGTGAGCTGCCACAACTCGTACTGCAGCAATGCGGGCACTCCATCGAGTGTCAGAGAGACGATGAAGAGAACATCCCGTCTTTTCTTTCAAGGTTGCCCATCGCTCTGGGCTAGCACTGAAGAAATTATAAAGACGGTTTACAGAGCCCAAAAATGTTGCAACCTCTGGACATGACTCAGCCGCATGGACACCAACCAGATTGAGCGTGTGAGAAGCACAGGGGGAGAATGTAGCAAGTGGATTGACTTTTAAAATCTGAGCTTGTACTCCTTTCACCTTCCCAGACATGTTGGCTCCATTATCATATCCTTGTCCTCTACATTCTTGTAAAGGTATGCCATTGGACTGCAACGCTTCTACAATCAATTTGGGAATTTCCTGGCCTGTCTTTTTGTCAAAATCTTTGAATTCGATAAACCTCTCAACTATCTTTCAAACACCAGTCTTCTTTGTCGTGATGTACATATCTTACCAATAGCATGTTCTGTTCTGTATGAGATATGTCTGGTGTTGAGTCACATATGACAGAGTAATATATTGCATCTTCTCTTTCTTTCAGGATAGTGTTGAGCACTCTTTTGCCACAGAGCTCAATAAACTCATTCTGCGTGTCTGGACTTAGGTAGTGAGTTAAACGTGACCCTTTCTTATTAGGGTTCACACATGTAGTGTGGGAAACCTATTGTTTTTTTGTCTTACTTTTTCTAAGTGCTCATGTAAGAAGGGATCATAATGGGGCAACAACTCAAGAGTTCCAAGAAAAGTGCCATTATGGACATCATCCAAATTTGAGGTTTTGCCTCTGAATGCAAGATTTCTTGAAGCCAAATGAAGAGTTACATCCAAAAGCCTCTCTAAGATCTTGGTATGTTTCTCTGTTTCTGTCTGGAACTGTTTTTGAAGGTGCCCATCTACTCCTGTGGCCACCACTAATGAGTGCTGAAGGCTTTTCCATTTTACATAGCACTTATGGGGAGATCAACATGATTATTCATTGGCTTTGGTAACGTCATGAATTCATTGAGCACTGATAGCTTTTAACACTAGAAGCGCCAAAGCTCCGGTCATTTGACCGCTGTAACGTCTACTAGAAGCGCCGCCTCTGGTCGACCTAATTATACCTAGAAGCGCCGAGCACCGGTCACTTGACCGCAGCAGCACAAAAAATAATAATATCTTTGCACTGGATCCAATTTCAGAACCCTCCTTTCATGACTTTTCCCAGAATTGTCCTTTTAATAAACTAGTATTTTTACATTGTTAAAAGAAACCCTGCACATGCTAGTTTCAATCGATTTCGCTCGTATCTCTGTAATATTGTCGTCGTCGCCTACACTTCAAGACTGTGATTCTCTTTTCTGCCAGCGGGTGTCGCAAAGATTCGTATGTCATTTAATATTTAGTATAACTAAATAAAGATCAATAGTTTTCAAAACTAAATTATTCAAAGTTCAAACTGATTATTGTGTAAAGACAAAACGGAATTCGTCCGTTGAACGAAAGTGAAAGTGTTTCACTTTCCAAAGTCTTAAAATATATACTTTATTTATTAATATTATTTAATATATACTATATATAAGTTTACATCAATGGTTTTCAAACCGTGAGAGCGTCTTGCTTTGCCTAATAAATGCTTTAGTAGTTTGCAGGAATTCTGCGAATGGTAATTAGCCTACTTATCAAGTCAATATCTCAAAGAAATGATCTCTCAGGTATAATCCCTCTTCGCCAGGGCTAGCTGTTAGATACATACATTATGTATGGCTGCTTTTGACACACTGGCATTACAAAAGAATTAAGCAGAATGCAAGTTACGTATGTAAATGCATACCTTTGCGAGCGAAACTGAGATGATGGCATGAGCGGTGCTGTTATGAACACTTTATTCACAATAGCATTCAAGAGGCAACGTGAGCTATAAATTCGTCGGGATGCGGCTACACAGTTTGAGTGAAAACTCTGCTTGGGCGATCGAACAGCAACACAGTTTGCTTGAAAGCTCGGTTTTGGCGTTTGAACAGCAACATAGTTTACGTGACTCCTCGGTTTGGGCGTTTGAACAGCAACACAGTTTGCTTGAAAGCTTGGAGGTTTATTCTCAAGTTCACAATTCACTACATAAATGTAACTTAATTTGAGGTGGGGAACGAAACTTAGGGCGTACTCACACTAGGCACGGTTTGCTCGTTCCGTGCTGGGGCCCGGTTATCCCCCCTCCCCACTCCCCCTCCGGCCTGCACTCACACTCGCTTCAGCAACCCGGCCCGAGCACGCTTACGTCATCACAACGCCGCTTTATTTGGAAAAAAGCGCGCTCGCACAACACTATAGAGTTCACGATTCTCTTTTTATTGTATTTTTGGAGTCGTTTTGGGAGTGCAGAAACACGGTGCAAGCACAGATTTATCGATAATTTAACACAACGATTGTCTGCTAATCGCTTTGCCGCTATGACTGTTTAACGTGAGCGTCGCATCACTGATGTCATGTTTGAGTTCCAGCGAAATGAACCAATCAGACGAGGCACCAAGCGGGCCCGGGCACGGATAGCGCTCACACTAGAAGCGAACCGTGCCCGAGTCCACATGAATCGTGCCCTGGCCCACCTCTTCAAAGCGGGCCCGAGCACGGTTAACTGATCCGGGCCCGGGCACGGTTGGAGCGCTCACACTAGCCAAACGAACCGTGCTTCGGCAGGCAACCGTGCCCGGGCCCGGATCACAGAGCCTAGTGTGAGTACGCCCTTATGCAATATACGCTAAAGAGAGACGGGATGCACCCGTTGTTGGCCTGTAGCTGTGTTCTACAACCTCCAAAACCTGGCTGTAATTAATAAATATTGTTCAAACAGTGCATGAACATTAACCACAGCGGTGGAGGTTTATTCTCAAGTTCACAATTCACTACATAAATGTAACTTAATTTGAGGTGGGGAACGAAACTTATGCAATATACGCTAAAGAGAGACGGGATGCACCCGTTGTTGGCCTGTAGCTGTGTTCTACAACCTCCAAAACCTGGCTGTAATTAATAAATATTGTTCAAACAGTGCATGAACATTAACCACAGCGGTGGAGGTTTATTCTCAAGTTCACAATTCACTACATAAATGGAACTTAATTTGAGGTGGTGAACGAAACTTATGCAATATACGCTAAAAAGAGACGGGATGCACCCGTTGTTGGCCTGTAGCTGTGTTCTACAACCTCCAAAACCTGGCTGTAATTAATAAATATTGTTCAAACAGTGCATGAACATTAACCACAGCGGTGGAGGTTTATTCTCAAGTTCACAATTCACTACATAAATGGAACTTAATTTGAGGTGGGGAACGAAACTTATGCAATATACGATACATGTAAATCACCGAATGGTGATAACGCTCGGTGATAACACGGTCGTTAGGACGTGGGATCACACATCGGCTATTCACCGATCAAACACCTCATTTGAAACGGCAACACAATACGGCAAGATAAAAAAGTGAACATTAGAGAGGACAGAGGCAACTATATTCGTGAAGCCATCCGTATCATTTTAATAATTTTGCGTTTTGTTACGCAAAGGTACATAGCCTACCTTTTATAATGATATTTTTGTAATTATTTTGCCTATTTATGCTTTTTGTTCTTTGTCTAACACAAAACATTATAGACATTTATTTGTAGATTTGTTATGTTCACCATAGCCTACAATTCACTAACATACACAACTTTTAGACATTAAAACTTGAAATGGCGTAACATTGAGTATACAAACAAACTTGCTTTAGCTCGGTCTACGGGCTTCACTTTGCTACTGAGTATCGAACAAGCTTTTTGTGGATGTGGGGGTGGAAGGCTGCAGCGCAGTCTGTTGCATTAGCAAGACAAAAGACGTGAACGCTTCACAGTGGGGGTGCGGGCCAGTGGGCTAGTGGTGTGGCGAACGTACATGATAATATAGTGACATATATGCCAACAGAATACATGGGTTAAAGTTCTCCGTCACTACGACGGATTTCCGTCATTTGATTATTTTGGGGAAAAAATCCGTCAAATCATAATAAACAACACACGCGCGTGCTATCTGTTTTGTGGCCGAGATATGATTCTCACTGGCGCTCATCAGCGCTGGATGGATGACGGCGGTGTCATTTGATCGACTTGCGGTTCATTCCGCCTTCAGATTTGCGGATGTTACGTAGAAAAGTTTTTACCCCCCTCCTGCCTGGCGTGATCGTAGCGCGCGACTTTGTACACCTGCGCGAACGGCGGAGGCTATTTGCTGCGTCACATTCTTTTTGCAGTGTAGACCGAAGCAATATGTGGTAGTATAAAGAAACACCCCTCAAAACAGTGGAATGAACATTTACCTGACCAATTGTAATGTTGCATTAGTGCTCGAATTTAGGCTAAAGTACTTTAAAATGCTTGAAAATGCAACTACTTCGTTTCACAACAAATATCTGTCTGACTGAACAGTTCCTGGATTACGTTAACAAATACGAGCCTCTTGTAATTCCAGGACGAAACATGAGAGAACGTGAAGTCGTTAAGATTGGGCGTTTTGAAAATAAACAACCATTAAATAATGTGATAAAAAGCGAATTATTTCGAATCATTTCGAGTATATGTTTAAATATTTAACTTAAATTTAACGTTGAGAACGCGTTGAAATGGACCTTGAAAGTGACGTACAAGTGCTTTAATTCCACCTTATAAAGGTGTATGAACCCGGCAAACATGACTTGGTTCACTGCGCTGAAGTGCTGTGCGCGCGAAGTTACAAAATTCGAGAGGTGCACGACTGCGAGGCTCTCGCGCACGGGTGGAGTCACCGCGATTACGTCATTTTCGGCGTGCGGACCCTCGCGCTGCTCACGCCACTCGTGCTGCGTCAAGTATAAAGGCTTAAACCAGGCTGAACATGGATGGTGTTATTCTGTTTGTATTTAAAAGCTCTATCCAGTGGTGTTAAATTTTTTGTAACATACCTACTTAAAGCATGTAATCTTACGGCTTATGTTTTTGCGATGGTGAATCTGATAAAAACGAGAGCTTCATACCTCTCACCAGGATTCACTAAATTTGACTTGATCTTTAAATAATTTTCTGGAAGAGGACCCCCAGATAACTCCATTATATAAACATTTATGTACATTTATTGCTCAGGTGTTCATTCTCTCTTCTCTCCTTACACAGGCTGTTTAGATAAATATACTTTATAAATGTGTTTATTGTGTAGAATTAGGCAAAAGAGGCCGTGTCCCAACTACACCACATTTTCAGTAATTGCTGGCATTGTCTTTTGCCAGGAAAAATTTTTCAGTCAAATGAAAATTTCTTGCTTTAACCCATGAGAATAACACACAGACAAATAAGCAAACTATTACACTAACCAAGCAAACTATTACACTAACCAAGAAACAAAACTGAAACTATATTTTGCATTTACGTTTTTGCACAAACCAGGAAATGCAATATGAAACTAAACAAAACTGACAATGGGGAAGCTACAGAGAACAAGGTCACAAGGCACTGATTCTAAAAGGTTTAGTCACATTAATTTGTTAACATATTAACGTTACGTGCAAATGTCACCATTACGAATATTTTGTTTGGGCGGCTCATTCTTCCTTTTGTGCAAAACGCCATCTAGCGTTAATTATGTGTCAGTACCAGCTCCCCTGTGTAAAGACTCAGCGGTCTTTTGACCGCCCGAGGCGCGCTTTAAGTAGGTGAAAACAACACGGCGCTAGTAGGAGGTGGTGAAAGCGGTCAGATGACCGGCCCTCCGCGCTTCTAGGTATAAGTATGTAAATGAGGCGCGGCGCTTCTAGTGTTAAGCACAGCAAAGCATTGCAATGCTAAGGCTTTTTACCAGACAAAAATAATACATTGCTAGTGTGCACTTGAGCCTACTACAGTGATATTGGTAGGCTATTTACATGTTGATATATACAGCAGAAATATTGCTAGGAGGATCATTTATTAAGTTTCACTTTCAGCTCTGCTGTGTTAGTAGACAATATGCTATAGCACACGCACTGAGCCAAAAGGCTAACCTACTTTAAACTTAAGGTAAACAACTCACATTTAGTCAGTAATTCTACCAGTCAGCAGCTCTCTCTCTCTCTCTCTCTCTCTCTAACCAACATACCAACATAAGGGGGGTCGGAGGGGGGAGCTCGCCCTTGAATACTTGAACAATGATCTCACCTTGTCTTTGTTCATCTCTAACCTCAGGCTCATCTTCAGAAGAGCCGTCAGGACTGGCCACGGCTGCTCCTGCTGCTGCACCAGCACCACTGTTTGTTCTGAAACTGGTTATGTTGACAACTAACGTTAGCCGGCTCATAATTGTCTTTATACTTACAGCCGCAAGCAGCCTTGTTGGCAACTAGCTAAGCTAACGACTTCACGTGAGCATACAAACAGCAGCAGCTGTCTGGAGTGGACTACGTTAACTTTAATTGGACTTTGTATAAGAAGCAAACTCGGTTCACCTTTGGGAAAGCTGTCAACAGTTGCCTCCCCTCATTCTGCATTCTTTCTTTTTCCTTCCTTTCTTTCCTCTTTTGATAACCTGATTTGTGCTTTTTGGGCAGCATGATGTCTAGCCCCCAGGTCATTCAATCTGGGCTCACTGACGTTACACTTGCCGGTAGCTGTTGGGCGGACTAAACCATTTTGCACAGCCAAGAGGGGGCCCCAGAATGTTCAATATGTTGAGACTAAAGTTCATTCCCTCAGTTGATGTTATCCATATATTTGAAATATTAATTAATAAATAATTAATTAGAGGGCCCAATTAAACACCAAAATAAAAACATCACAAAAAACTATTATCAGGATTTTCATGGGCCCCTCTCCCTACTTGGGCCCTGGGTGGTCAGGTCCACTTTTAGGCCACAGTTCTCGGTGTAACACCTGTTTAACTTAACAAGTCAGTAAGCGATTGGCTAAGGCAGCGTTATGGTAGCCAATCAGAGCCAGTGTTGTTACACGTGCGCCCAAACACCAGTGACGCACGACACAAATGGAGAAGAGGCAGAAAAGGCGAGTCAGGAGCAAGCTGAAGAAAAATTGGCATTTTCAATGTGGCGATATAAGGGTCATTCCAGGATTTTGGTACATTTCAGGGGTGGTCACTTCTGAAAATTTGATCTTCAATTTGATCATTTTAAATCATATATTTATTATCTACAGGTTATCAAAAAGTTTGATTCGTCAAGCTCAGATATGGAAGCAGTTTTTTCTTTATTAGATGTAAATTGGTATGCAGTAACAGGGTTGCAAATTTAGGCTAAGTTGTGGTCTACCCCAGGAACAGATGCTCACTGTAAAATTTAGCTATGTATACAAGATCAAGGACAAATATAATTATATAAGTATATAAAGTAAATTTTGACTGTACTCAATATTAGTCTTACAAAATGAGGAACAGAGTTGCATTCACTGAGTGACACACACAACTTGGACAAACATATTTGGAAAAAAACCTTGAAAATTGTTAGAACACTTACCATTTTTCTTCCCATGTGGGCAGGAAATGTCCCTGTGATGCAAATTCCTTTGTGCCAGTACACAAATATTTTTAACCCTTTCTCTGCCAGATAAAATTTCTTATAGTGTAAAAACTGTGACATGCAATACAATGTAGACCAAAGAAGTTGTTTTCATAAGTAAAGGAGATGCATTTCAACAATATACAAGAGGAAGTAATTTATTTAGAGCTTATTTTAATTGTTAAATTTGGCAAAGGAGTTGGTCACCCAATGTGTGGGACAAGAGAAAACGGCCATTTTTTGAGGTGGTTCAAAGGTATTCGGTCTTTTGAATAATATCTAAGGCGCTTATTTTTCCACCAAATTTTACAGTTTGTCTTATAACAAGTACCTTGTTAAAAACATTGTCATTTAGATATTTTGGACATGTACATTTGAAATTTAAGTGGTGGGACAGGAAATGTACCAAAATCCTGGAATGACCCATAAACCTTATTTAAGAAAATACTTGAAGCTCCTAAATGTCTACCAGACTGGGTATTGGATTTATTTAATTAAGAATAGAGGTTTTATTGTTAAGTTTACTTCTGTTGTGAACAAACCAGTTGTCTCAGGTTGAGAGAATTTAATTTAATTTGATAGATGTAAATGCACTTTACATAGTGTAACTGTTTTATTTATTTATTTTTTTTTACAAAGATTTCGGATTTTAAAGGATTTTATCCTGCACTGGTCTTTTGATGTGCAATAAATATCAAAAGTTAGCTAGGGTTTAGCAGCGAACGTAAATTGTTACCGGGGGTGTAAAATAGACACAGATTAAGTATTATATCCAGTACTGGTTATATCTCGATCGATCGCCAGTGGTTGGCGCCAGAGCGAACTAGTAACTCATTGAAACATAGATGTGGATCAGAGGTAAATAAACTAGATTTTTTTTTTTTTTCAGCATGAGAAATTGAATGTGTGGTGTGTGAAGACAGTCAAATGCGTGTGTCTCACGCTCAATGCGTGAGAGTTGGCAACCCTGAAGTAGTGAGTAACTATAACTAATTACTTTTTTAAAGTAACATTCCCAACACTGTTTAAATAAATGTAAAAAATGTGCCATATTTTTGTCAATTGTGATTTGTCACCACAATCGAAATTTGTCCTCCGCTTTTTACCCATCTGTGCAGTTAGAATTTTGCTGCTGAATGTAACTTGCAATCTAACGTAGTTACTTTTAAAATCAAGTAATCAGTATCATAACTAAGTTACTTTTTAAAGGAGAAATCAGTAATCGGATTTCTTTTTCAAGGTAACTAAGCCATCACTGGTGGCCAGGTAACAGAATACTGGACGAATAAAAAAACTACAAACGACAGAAAGTATTTGTTTGAGTGATAATAAATGTTCAGTGTTCCTTTTCAAAATAAATAAATGGAAGAATTATATTTAAATAAAAAGTAAAGCAAAGGTTTTCACAATCCGTACATTAACACAACCCCAGTCAGACACCAAGAGAACATACATTCAGAACTGAATGCTAACACTTTATTCATTACAATCATGTTCTCCGGTGGGAAAAATGACAGAAGTACATAAATACTGTCAGCAGCCTTAAAAAGAACAAATACTGAATGTAAGACACAAAAATAGTGAGTGAGAGTGAGAATGAATCAGTAGTGAACATGTGAAAGAAAAAAGTGAGTAGCCATATGAACAAACAAACAAATAAACAAACAAACAGTCCTGTTCCATGATAAAAAGCTTTAAAATTATTTTTTAAATCCCACAAAAACCAGTACAGGGCCTTTACTTCAGCAGGTGACCATGTTAACATCCACCACGCACACACACACACACACACACACACACACACACACACACACAATCCCTTTCCATGTGCATCCATAATCAGAGTTTGTTCATCATTTTGCACATAGCACTGCTAATGGTGCATTGCTAAAGTGGTGGAATAAAGAGCAGCATGTAGAGAGCTATGAGAAACCTAACACACACGCACACAAACCCAACACACACACACTCATACACACACACAAACTCAACGCACACAAACCCAACACACGCCCACAAACCCAACACACACACAAACTCAACGCACACAAACCCAACACACACACGCACTCAAACCCAACACAGACACACACGCACACAAACCCAACACACACACAAACTCAGCGCACACAAACCCAACACACACACAAACTCAACGCACACAAACCCAACACACACACGCACTCAAACCCAACACACACAAACTCAACGCACACAAACCCAACACACACACGCACACAAACCTAACACACACACACGCACTCAAACCCAACACAGACACACACGCACACAAACCCAACACACACACGCACACAAACCCAACAGACACACACACAAAAACCCAACACAGACAGACAGACACACAAACCCAATACACACACACACACTCAAACCCAACACGTACACACAAACCCAACACGTACACACAAACCCAACACATACACTTCCTTGACCATAGCACAGTGTTTGTGTGCATGTATGTCAGTCATGGCCTGGCGGTTAGGGAACTGGTCTTGTGACTGGAGGGTCGTGGGTTTGATTCCCAGACCTGAGGCCATGACTGAGGTGCCCCTGAGCAAGGCCCTTAACCATCTATTGCTCACTTGTATAAAAAATGAGATAAAAATGTAAATCGCTCTGGATAAGGGCATTTGCCAAATGCTGTAAATGTAAATGTATGTGTAGGGAATTTCAGTAGTGAAGTGTCACCTTTAGTACCAGTGTTAGTAATACTACAGTAGATCCAAACCCACCACTTTCAACATACTCAAAAAGTGCCACATGCAGGGATTCCTGCCATTTAACAGAATCAACTCAAACAGATTCGTCATAGGCAATCAAAACCAGGGCCTATCCCCCTCAATAGCCAATGCCAGGTGTGTCACATCCACAGACATGTGCTGGTGTTCACAAGATTGGTGAGGGCGGAGCTTGAGGTCTGAAATGCGAAGTGAGGCAGCCTGGTGATATCGTGGTTCCTCAGCCTGATTTCTCTCTAGTGCAGGCTCCGCCCATTTCAGGGTGGAGGAGGCCGGGCGGGGGTTTCTCGCATCAGCAGGCATGCAGAACGAGCACATCCACCCCATCACCTGGCTCAAGCAGCTGGTGAGCCAATGAGGACATAGCCAGACCTTCTCGGTAGCCAACGAGAGAGCAGGAGGAGGGGCAAATACAATAAGCCAGGAGGCCGAGTCTTTAGCCAGCGAGGAAGCATTGGTCAGAAGCCAATCGGAAACCAGCAAGCGGCACGCATCACTTCCTCTTGGAGGAGCCGATCCGCCGCACCTGCCACATCCACCGTCCACGCTGGCGGGGATGACTGTGAACTGCTTGCGGTCGGAGCTGTACTTGAAGAGCTTCTCGATCATCTTGCGGGTAACGGCGCGAGGGCCCGTGCCGGACAGCTTCAGGATCTCCTGGGTGTCGGCGGCGTAGGTGTACAGCGCCCGGAACTGGCAGCCACCAACACGGAACAGGATCATCAGGTGGTTGCACTCGCAACGCTCGATCTCCTGCGGAGAAACGCACGTCAAACACAAACCACCGCCGCCGCGGTCAGACCTCCCAGATCGGAGGATGTCTTATGCTCTCCTGAAAACATGAACACTTTGAGTGACGCTCGTGACCCCTGCCCTGACCGGGGTCGTTTCGGCGGTAACAGGCCTCAGCTCTAGGATGCCGTTCTTCTGGGCTTCGTTGACCTTGCCAGCCAGACAGCAGTGGCTTTCTGGATGATTCACACTGGGCTCCTTGCACAATTTCGGGGCTGAGATTCACACACACACACAGTCACAAGCATGTGTTTGTGTTCGTATCATTTCATATTTGACCACATGGAAACACCGGACAGATCTGACAGCTGGTTGCCTACACAGAAGTGGGGTTTTTAACCAAAGCATGCCAGCACACATCATGTATCCACTCCATACATATCGAAACATTCCAAGACTGACCTGACATCAGTGAATGAGGGATTCAGGCCATGTGAGTGATCGGTCACTGTTTATTCAGCTTGGTACACTTATACTGGGCACATGCGCTTATCCAGAGACTGAGATATTAGCAGTGTGTGTGTGTGTGTGTGTATGTGTGTGTGTGTGGCCAGATCTAAATTACTTATGTAGGAGAACAAATACAGAATTAAAATGGACGACACTAGAGCAGGAATATGTGGAAGTTTCAGAAATAATAGTGAAAGATACATCAGTGATTGTTGAGGCTTGTGTTAAAGTTAATGAAACATCCCACCAGCTGCAAAGTAAAACATCAAGAAAAATACTGCTGGAGGATTAACGTGTAGAGCAACAATACTGGTCCAGTCTAAGCTTCAGGGGAAGCTGGCTAACCTGGCATCTGCTGATCATTCAGTATCACACTCAATATTCAGAAATGCTGAAATCAGTGAGGAGGTTTTGATATTTTGATACCAACTAAATATAACCTCTCACTCTGGTATCCATCAGTCCATTCACCCTTCTGTTTGCTTCATGGCTCCACCCAGCAGTTGGAGTCTGTGGCCCACATTCTGAATGGCTGTAGTTCTCTTAAAGGTCTGGGTCCGTATTTATCAAACTTCTTAGAGTGGAATTTTGGACTTAAGTGCTGAAAAATTCTTAGATTTGCTCCTACTCACAGAGTTAAGTGTAAGTGCCTGTTATCAAAACTATATAAGTATAAGAATCACTCTTACTCTCCCGAAAAGTTAAGACTGCTCCAGAGGACTCATAAGTCGTTAAGAGTTGCCACAAGGGGGCTGAGATGGCACTGAGAAGACAGAGACGCGTGCGAACCTTCATTTTAGGTACACATTTCAATTTTATAGATATATAAATATGCACATAAATATGCACAATGCACAAATATGCACAATAATTAGGCATTAAGATAAGCATGGGTTTAAATTTTTTTCTTCCTTTCATTTTCTTCATGTAAGAGTGTAATTAATATTCATGCTGCGATTTTAGTACTTTAATTTTAAGCTTTGACTTCTGCCTTGTGTGACAGAAATTATTGACTAATCATCATTGATTAGATCATGTTTAGTTATTATAAGAGATCATTATGAACTTTATGATTTAGTATTTGTCCATTCTGACTAAGCAGAAGGACTACAATAATGAAGTAGTGTGATTCAGTGTAACCATGTTTAGTTCATATTATGCATGTGTGCTATACGTGACCCAGGTCAGGGAGAGTGCTGAGGGTAAGAACACTGTTAACTGGTAGTCACTAGACTACTAGTCTTGGGTCATTTAGCTTTCTCTGTGTTCAACTGATACATCAGTTGCTTCCGCTAACTCTAGGGAAGTCCATATTAGGAGATACACACATGTGAGACAAAGTAGCCTGCTGGACGCTTATGTTTTGGAACATGCTGTGCTAAAGATAACCTGCTGTTAGAACTGCTGAATTGTGTTTAAGATTGTATATAAGCGGGGGACTGCCCCCCTGCCTTCAGAGTTGTCATGCTTGAATGAGACTCTCATGTCTGTGTCTGTCTTGTGTCTGTCTTTGTCCTATTTATATATATTTATAGTTTTGTAATAAATTAATCATTTAACCACGTCTGAGTCCTCATCCATTTCCAGAAAATTTCCACGACAATAGTATAACTGCTATACGAACAGGCTCCTCTATACCATCAAAACCGTTCATTTTAGCGGACTTTGAGAGTGAAAAACGAGATATATTTTAACAAAGTAGGCTCCAAGAAATGCCGGGCGGCTCAACAGGTCGCGTCTATGATGTTTCCATATGTGGTGGTGTGCTGTGATTGGATGAGTGGAGATGTGGCGTTCTGCGGGAAATCAGGATTGGCGTTTGTTGCATTTTGGAAGGAAAGAGAGAAAGCAGGGCAGTATTACACGGCGGATGTGGCGTTTTGATAAGAATTGAATATTGGCTTTTCAAGAGTGTTCACATACCATTCTGATTCTGGCTCTAACTCATTTTTTAAAAAAAACGGCGTTTATCGCGTTTTGGAACCAAACTCTTCATATATATATATATATATATATATATATATATATATATATATATATATATATATATATATATATATATATAGCCTATATATGTGTGTGTGTGTGTGTGTGTGTGTATATATACTGTATGTTAATCTATACATGGCACGTAGTGTATATGACAGCTTTAATTGTCATATAGAAAATATTACCTCCAGCAATAGTATGATTACAAAGCCATAGTGGCATACCAAAATAACTAACAAACTTAACAACTTGACCCTGACAAAATACAGGGGAAAAACAACTGAAACAGTGCATGAAAACCTACTGAAACCTACATTGTTCACTCAGTGAGTAACCTCTGCAGCTTTTCTTTTTTTCTCTCTCAGCTTTTCAGCACCACCTTTACGTTTCGTAGTTTATTTAGACCAGGAGTGGCCAACCCGTCAGAGACCAATAGCTACTTTTTTTACTGTGCTACAGCAAAGAGCCACATCATACACATGGACATGCTTGAACATCACCCATCCCTCCCCCCTCCCCCCCCCTCTCTCTCTCACACACACACACACACACACACACACACACACACACACACACCTCTGCTCAGATTTATTGTAAATGTCACACACAAACAATGTGGGGGCAGTCATGGTCTGGTGGTTAGGGAACTGGTCTGGCTTTGATTCCCAGGCCTGATGCCATGACTGACGTGCCCTTGAGCAAGGCACATAACCCCAACTGCTCCCCGGGTGCTGGGCTAGGGCTGCCTACTCTGTTAAAAACGTCCTCTGTTCATCTTCATATTTTTGTTTAGATGTGCATTTTCCCTGCCATTTTGAGAACACACACACAAATTGTTTATTGAAATTATCTTGTTCTGACTAGGAAGCGGTGTTTTCATCTCACGCACAATACCGGGGTGAACTCAAGCTAAGCGAACAGCACATTAAAAACAAACACAAACTTCGATATAAACATAAGGCGTGATATGTTTCAGGACTTTGGCACGGTTGGAGGAGGTGGGCGCACACTACGCAACTGTTGTTTTCTAGGTGAAAAGTGGATCAACTCCGATATCAACACTCGTTACATCGCCACTGACCTGCGCTCACCTTTAGGAAGAAGAGAACAGACAGCGGCAGTAGTTTTGAAGCTCCCTCAGTCATCTGCGGTGCCTTTGCTGCACCTCGTATGTGGTTTATTCCAAAACGTGTGACAGAAGAACCGCGTCTCACCAACGAGACTCAAAGCACAATCACAATAGCACAGACACTTCATGCCGCTAGTCTCCCGTTTTCCACTACGCCGGTTTTAAAAGTATTAGCGGCTCGCTAGGCTTGTAAACAAACCGCGCACCACGAAGGTGTAGCAGTGTGTCGCCCTCAGAGCTGATGAACTAACCGGGCCACGGCACAGATCGTTAGTGCAGGTGAGAGCGCGGACCGGCTGGGGAGACCCATGAAACCAGGCAAAGAGCCGCAGGTTGGCCACTCCTGGTCTAGACCCTGGCTTAGACTGCTCCATCTTTACGGCAATGCGGACCTATTTTTTCCACGTTTCAGTAGTGTCAACCGTGTCGCGGAGGGATTACATGATGAGTTAGACCAGGGCTACTCAGATCAGGTCCTTTAATGAATTTGTAACGCGGCCCATCGCCCCATAAATAATAACAACAAATTACGTTCGCTTCAATTTTACATCCACTATGACAGTATTAGTACAGGTCTGAAAATTGTCTGGCCCACAGGTCAGAGCTCTCTGCCAAATCTGGCCCGCAGAAAAATAAAGTTGAATAACCCTGAGTTAGACCCTCAGCAGTGTCAGTGTGCAACTGGCGTCTCACTTGACTCGTGGGATACAAACAGGGAGATATAATTAATATGGCATTAGTATGGACAAGGCTTTTCCAGTTCGTGACTACTTGTATTAATAAGTGACACAGCTGCTGTATGTTTTCGTAGTCCAGCACCAGCTGGCCCAGTCCGCGGCCCGGTCCAACTCGTTCATGTGTTCACAGGCTCAGTCCGCGGCCGCGCTGAGCAGGTTAGTGTGACTGGAGCGGGGGAGATAATAACACCGTTAAACAGCAGCGTGACTACGGGCCGGGGACGCAGTGCGCCGCAATGGCTCCTCCACGGGCCGAGTTAAACCATAGGCGGCCGGCGGCCCACCAACCCATCGGCCCACCGGGGAAATCCTCGGTAGTAATGTATGCCAGTCAGCCCCTGGTGCCCAGCGTTAGGGATAGGTCATACCATACAGTATATTACAATATATCAGCATACAGTATATGACTCTAAACCACAATCCTTTGTTACGTATGAGGAGTGAATAGATTAGTTCTATTACGCAATTCATTCGATTTTGGTGAGCGAGTATTTGAGGCGCAACGTGACCCAACTCTTGTGTGTGGTTTCAAGACGAAAGGAGTGAAACAGGTAGGTCACCCGGTCCTGAGTCGCTTGGACGTGTGAGATGTAGTCCAGGTCTGTAGTTTGGGGAGGACAAACGCGGCGTGTAGCGCTTAGACTCGAGCGCCGCGTAACCGCGACGTGAGCGGGCCGTGTTTGTGTTTTGTACGACAGTGGCAGTAGTCTGCGTTACCCTGCTGTTCCTAACCCTGATCTTTGAAGGATGTGAGGACAGGTGGCTAATGGAGGGTGTGTGTGTGTGAATTGTACCTTTGAAGGATGTGAGGACAGGTGGCTAATGGAGGGTGTGTGTGTGTGAATTGTACCTTTGAAGGCGTAGAGCAGGGCTCGGCAACCTATGGCACGCGTGCCACCGTTGGCACGCCGAGGGATAATCACTGGCACGCGACACGCTGGACCAACATCAGCAAATATATATATAAAATAATATAAATGATTATATTAATGGACTATACTTCCGTGAGTGACCGTAGCGCGCGACTCCGCACACCTCGCGCCAACCTGCGCGAGCGGCGGAGGCGTTTATACTTGGCGATCGATCGCGATATAATACTTAATTTGTGTCCATTTACACACACACACCCCCCCCCCCCCCCCCCCCCCCGGTCAAAGACTCTTAAACTCGCCACCCCCTCCAAATTTATTTGTTGATAGTGGCACACTCATTGACTAGACATGTTAAAGTTGGCACTCCATGTCTCAAAGGTTGCCGACCCCTGGCGTAGAGCATACACACACACACACACACAAACGCGCGAAACACTGCTATCTGTGCCAAGAGAGGCTCGCACAGACTCTTTCTCTTTTTTCTTTGTTTCTTTCTCTCACTCTCTTACACACACACACACACACACACACACACAAACAGGTGCATATAAATCCCAGTACCTGTATTGGGGCCTACATTACCCAAGTTCCCCACCCAGACGTACGTGTTTGACTAGTCATAATGCAGCTCTGTGTTTCCCCATGTCCTTGGGGAATCTCCATGTGCAAAGTTGGTTGTGTTTGTTTCAAGGGAAGCAGCATTTATGCCATTGCTTGAGGTGAGGTTTAAAAAGGGTCTCCATTTTATAGTGTGTGGAGGATTTCTGGGTAATTATGCAGTGTTTCTAAAGGCTGCACTGTCCTCATATGTGTGGAGTATTGGGGGTGTTGCATGTGTTGCAGCCCCCACCATGTAATAAAGACAAACACACACACACACATATGGCCACCTAAATAACACTAAATCCTAACAGCTGATGAATATTTAATTAGGAGATTATCAGTGAGCTGTAATTAACATCAATAGTTAAATCTCTCTCCCTCTTTTACACACACACTCTCTACTTTCTTTCTCTCTCTCTCAGGACTATATGAACATGGTGCAGGACCTGGAGCAGGGCTGGGCGCCAGGAGAAAGTAACATAACGCTGACCAAGCGGAGAGAGAGGCTGAGGGCTGTGTGTGTGTTTGTTTGTTTGTGTGTGTGTGTGTGTTTGTGTGGGTGTATCTGTGTGTGTTTGAGGCACAGAGAGGGAGCAAACAGATTTCTGAAAGTCAGTCACACTACATCAGTACGTCTTCTTTTAAGTAAATGTGTGTGTGTATGTCTGTGTGTATATGTATGCGTGTGTGTGTGTGTATGTGAGTTGGTATGTATGCGAGTGTGTGTGTATATGTATGTATATTTGTGTGTGTGTATATATATATAGATATATATATATATGGGGACACAGATACAGAGCTTAATGTCTGTGTGTGTGTGTGTGTGTGTGTGTGTGTGTAGGAATGTGTGGAGAGACATAATCAGGCTCTGTCAGCACGCACAGCTGAACTGCAGGACCTGCGCATGCAGCTAAGTAACACACCCTTAGAGACGGCCCAGCTGCGAGCCTCGCTGGCTGAGAAGGACGC